>NC_041404.2:110319104-110441604 GCF_900747795.2 Erpetoichthys calabaricus
TAAACGAGGTCTAGAGAAGATTAATTGCCACCAAGCTCTGCAAACAAATACTTCAATTAGTTTAAATGGAACACAAATGGCGCTACATGCTGTCAAAAGTACTGGCGCACTGAATTAGAGTAGACTGATTTCTTGGATTCAGGTATAGATCTTGTATGACTGGTTTATACTAATGGGTAAGAATTACCTGGAATTTTACAGGTTTTTAGCAGTATATAGAATATCTGAAATAATATTATGAAGGGAACAAAGCTTATCCATACATGTGCTTTGTGTTTTGTACTGGCAAAAAACTGTTACAAGAAATTGTAAAGGTGATGCAACATAACTGAGATTATTGCAGAGGTTGTGCAGTAGAGACCTCTAATAGTATACCCATTACACCAGGTGACCTTGCCCATGCTTTGTCACCTTTCGCATGCTAGACCCAAACATTCATGCAGAAATCGCTGAAATAGTTCACTTTCTGTGCACGATTACAGATTTTATGAGCTTCGATCTGAGACCTCCAATTACTTTAATAGCATTGTTTTTTCAACCATGCATGAGCTTTCCGTAGTCTGTGAGAACTGTTCTTTTACAGAAGCGTAATACACTTTTTTTCTTTTTTTCTCTTTTGCATGTTTTTGTTAAAGCCAGCCATGTGTTTTCCATTTTAATCCTAGGAGTATTTCACCAGTGTTTTGTCAGGTGCAGATCACATGGAAATTGCAGCTATCTGTATTAGTTTTCTAATCAAAATATGAAAGTGGTCTTAATATGATGTTAAAGGATGTAGTTCCATGCATTCCTTGCTTTTTAATTTTCAAGAAAAAATCAATATATAAAATCCAGCATTGCAGTGTTCAGCAGTTCACTTTTCCACATCTTCTTGTGAATGTTAAATAAAATCCACAAAATCTCCAGTGTTTATTCTAAGCCTGACTATATTGACTCTGCCCATGTTGACTGACAGTGATTAGTGCAAGTAACAAAAAATAGACGAGAGCTAAAAATGAAGTGTTTAGAACATGTAGGGTTAGTGCTTCTCTTTTGGGTATGGTTTGGTTTTCTGTTGGATCACCTTATGATAACTACACTAACCAGTAATTCACATCACACCAGAAGTCCAGATTTTTGTACAGCATAAATCCCATCTGTCCATCCAACCATCCATTTAACATTCTCCATTACCGAAATGTTAACAGGCGGGAATAAACATATCAGCCATTGTTTTCTTTTGTGTGACTTTATTGTGAATCGGGTAAACTGCATCTTGGCCCCTCAATTTCCCCTCCTTTTGAGTTTGTAATTTTGCATAGCCGGTCAATTGAGTATACATTATTTAACTATTGTAGTAAGCTCAATGTATAGCACGTTCGTTTTGATTTAGCATTTATAAATGTGGTACCGAGTTAGGAGTGTGGGAGATAAAAGAATAGCTTTCTACATAGAACTAAATATGTTAGTCCACCCTGAAATGGACTATTTATTCTGCAGCTAAATGTGCTACCGCCTTCCTTGACTGTTCTTCCACACCACATGATCTGCATCTCTATGCTCCCATCCCATTGTCTTTGCACGCTGTCGGCCTTACCTGTCACTGGTTACTTGGCCTTTGTGAGCACATATGAGGCTTTCAAGTGGCCACAGAACCAGGCAGATGGATTTTAGCAGTGAGGACACTATATTGGACTGCTGGCCGGCTTCTCCAGTTATCCCAACTCCCAATCTGTCAACATTATTTGGAGGAAAACAAATACAACTGTATTACTTGGTGAGCAGAGGTTAGTCACCGAATAATAAAATCAATTAATGAATACAAATCTGTTTAGGGTGGCAAATTTTAATAGGGAAATGTTACTTTTAGTTTCAGACCCAGTGATCAGTGAAGTTTCACTCAGTTTCCACAGAAATATAACCACCCTCATCAGAATTTCAGTTCCCCCTTACAGATTCTTACCTGGCTTTAGACATGTAATGTACCAAAATAAGGATGGAAGAAGCTGCTGTTAAGAGCACTGGATGCAAAATACAACTTGCTTAGCTGCAGAAGCAGTACTTGCTAAGCTGGTAAACTTTATAAATTAGATATTGCATATATTAGAGACTGTCCCAGGTGAGAAAAACAGATCCTCAAACAGTCGTGCACTGACATTGTGAGACCAACTGTTTGACTGCATGTGATCATTACATTGAGGTGCTATGAATCTAGTGTGGGCCACCGGTATGCATACCTTAACTGTGGAATAGCACAAACTAATTTTTGAGCTTTACCTGCCTTTTTTCAGTGTATAAAAACCAAACAAGTTGCATCATGTTGGCATTGAAATTTTCAGGTGTTTGGGTGCTTTGGATTTTAGAATTTTGGATTAAGGTACAAAACCTGCATATACATATCTGAGATACTGAATTTCAATCTTAAAGGTGTTTTGAGAATGTATTGAAATACGGAATATCACATTTTGGGTCAAAATGTCTATCAGGTTGTGGTATAGTATGATCAATGAGTTTTATCTTAATTCTGCCTGGAACATAATTTAGCATTCATAATGAAACAGGAGAGTGACATATTACCCAAAGTAAGCTGCTGCAAACTGGACACGGTTTTGAAAGTTTTTTTTCTCGAGCTGAATGGGCCCCCTATTCAAAAATGAGTTTATCTTTGTACAATCTACAATATGATACAGTATAAACCTTGAAAGTGTAGCAGATCATCTTGTCACTGTTGTCTTTGGCTGCTTCATTCACACAAGATGGTGCATCCATTTCTGCCACTCTTAATTTATATTTTGTTAGTATACCAATATTTTAATGAGGGGGAAAAAATCACTGTGCCTTTTCAGCAGTGGTGGAAAGTAATGAAGTATAGTTTGTGTATTTAAATACATTTTTTTCCATGTATCTGTACTTAGATTTAACTATGTTTGACATTTATTCCACTACATTTTATAGCCAATATCTGGATTTTCTCTATCATTCCATTTCTACATTGTGATGCGTTACATTTTACAGTGACATGAATGGTTTCATTCTTTTTGAATGACTCTCTTCAGTGAATCGTGGAAATCTATTTGTGAGCATGAACAAATCAGTCGAGTAGAGTGCCACAGGAGTGCAAAAACACATGCGTGATACTGTTCGGCTCTTGTTTAGAGCTGTTTATTAAGCATTTCTGTAATGGGTTGCAACATAATTATATGGAAAAATGCAGTTGCAGTATATGATGATGATGATATGCTGACACATCATTGAGAGCTTTCATTTCTGTGGCACTAAATTGAAGTGTTCCCACCTTCTATCTTGCAACCAGTGAAATAATCAAACTGAGAAAACTAATATCAAAGACCCATACAAGAAAGAGGCAGAGAGGATGAAATGATAGATGATCTGGTGAGGACTGCGTTGCTAATTTGAAATGTCTAAATGAAAATAGCAGATTCAGCTCAAGGGTGTGATACCTTTCAGATTTTTTTGGGTTTTGGGCATGGTACATCAACAGTGTGGGTAGATGTAGAGCCATGGTAGTATTTTATACTAAAGTTTCTGTGATCACTGATAACTGGTTGGTTCCTCATTGTGTGTTTGCCTTTATGGCATATCTGTTACTGTGAAAGACATGTTTGTTAGACCACAGAATTGCAAGAAAATCAGAACATGTCAAATTGTTGAGACAAGCGGTTAATATTCAGCATGATGTTAGTCAGTAGAGTTAAACATTTCAAAAGTAAACAGGCTGTGTTGATTTTCCTTTCTTTTTAAAGCTGCTTAATTTCTTAACTGGTGCAAAGAGTCAAAAGACAAGTGTTTAACGTGACCTTTCAAAATATACCTTTAACACTAGAATTACCAGAGCCTACGAAAAAACTTGTATATCCGGCCCACCTTAAATCGCTTCTTAAAACCTTTCTCACCTCTCCGCCAGCGTCTTTTGTCATCTAAATGTAGTGATAAAGACAAGCTGCCAGCAGCCGGCTATTCCATCCCCCCAACGACTTAGAACGTAAACTGGCTTTTCCCAGCTCTTGCCTTGATTGATTATCTGGGAGTGAAGTGGAGTTTTAGAGTAGAAATAATAAGATTGTTATTTGAAACACACGCATTTCATATGTGTTGCATTTCTACAGTAATCTGTGTAAACACATTGTTAAAACAGAAACGTGTTATATATTCTAGTAGCAATTGACAAAATGTAGGCATAAACTATATAATGTATGAAGCCTGAAGTCCAAATATCAAAGACACACTTTCACAAAAGATACAAAAAAAAGCCACCGCCAAAAAAACCCGTCTTAGTGTGAGACGTTGATATGAATTAACTATCACTGCTTCCGTGGCGTAACAGTATCAGTCGCTGACTACGCATCAGAAGCTCATGAGTTCGATCCTGCACAACTCCCATTTGAGAAGTGTTCTTATTTTCACTATTTTAGAATAAAAAGATACATTTGATTTCAGTCTGTAACAGCTGGTGTAATTTATGATATTTGTAAAGGTTAGCTTTATTTTTTTTAAATTCACTTTTCATTGTCTCAGTCGCGTTCAGGATCCATCCCTACCGCCCCCAACCTGACACTGCGGTTTTTACATAAAGACGCGCTATAGTTCTGCAGTGTATCACGATACATACGACTGCGTGTTTTTTTCCCCCAGTATTGCCAGTCCCCACGTGTTGCTGTATGCTGTTTCTTTTGTACTCCAGGACATGCAGAGGAAAGCATAGTAAAGAGCAGTAACTTCAGCGCTATATGCAATCATCAGACACTCCCCATCTGACACAGCTGTTTTCACATAAAGACGCGCCAAAGCTCTGCAGTGTACTTGTGACTGCATTGTCGTACCAATGCTTGCGAACTGAAGTGTCTGCATGCACTTTTCGTGGCATTACACGCGTATTTTTTGAGCATGCCCATGTAGCTCAAACACAGGAACATATGTTGATGTAAAAGTATAACAAAACAAGTGCACTTTTATTCAAGACTATAACTGAAGAAAAAAGAAAGCAAGTTACAGTAGGCGGTTGATATGACAGCTTGCGTGGTGGAATGCTAAGAACTGCTGATTTCCATTCTGTGCTATATAACTTAACATTTGAATCTGATGATTGCATATAGCGCTGTCTGATTTAGTGTGCGCAAGAACATGCAGGTGGCCAGTTGCTGAGTGCTACAACGCACATTTTAAAAAAGAGAGACAAATATATGTGACGTTTTGAAGAAATCATTTTATGACGCGAATAGTACCAATCAGAAAACATCATCGAAGTAATGCAATATTATTTGAAAACGAACAGCGTCAGGTTGGGTGTGAAGTTATACTGGCGCTGTTTGAGTCAGATCAGAAGCTGAATAAGCTGAAAAAGCTCCTGTTCTGACTCAGTAAAAAAGCATGAATTAATCAACAGAAATAACCGCGATTGACATTTTAAAGTTAACGATTTACAGTGCATGCCAATTTATAAATTCAATGTCCGTTTGAGGAAAAAAAAAATCACTTTCTTCAAAGCTGGGAATCGAACTCGCGTCTCTGTGGCACAGTAAGGCAGTGGTGCTCCAAGTCAGCAAACCGTCCTTATAACTTATTTTTTTCAAGATCCGTAACACACAGACAGACAGAGCACTGCGTAATACAGAGACAGACAGGCAGAGATATACAAATAAACAGGGAAGGCACATGTACTGAAAGAAAAAAAAAAAATCAACATGTGCGTTGTTTCTGCAGCACTGAATGAGCTCACCTGGTCTAACATCACCCCTCCCCCCATCTGACTCACTAAGTAACAGCGCAAGTACAGACACAAATCAAGTGCACGTGTGTACTGTATAATATTAACAAAGAGCAGCTTACTACTGAAAACGGCAAATATAGGAGTGAGTGGGGATCAAACCAGTACTCTTGATTACACTTGGTTTGCGTCTGTACTTGCGCTGTTACTTAGAGAGCCAGATCGGGGGAGGGGTGATGTTAGAGCGGGTGAGCTCATTCAGTGCTTCAGAAACAACGCACATGTTGATTTTTTTTTCTTTCAGTACATGTGCCTTCCCTGTTTGTTTGTATATCTCTGCCTGTCTGTCTCTGTATTACGCAGTGCTCTGTCTGTCTGTGTGTTATGGATCTTGAAAAAAATAAGTTAAGGACAGTTGTTCATGTTAATTGCAGTCTCAATTGTTAAAAAAAATATTTTAAAAGGAGCATCCCACATGAAAATATAACGATCTCATTAACTGACAGTGCATACCAATTTACAAATTTTATGTCCGTTTGAGGTTAAAAACAAAAAAAAGAAGTAACACTTTATCCCCAGTGGGGAATTGAACTCATGTTTGTGAGGCAGAGAAAAGCTGCTTGGTCTGAGAAGCAAATCTTAGCGTGGTACACCACAGAAACTGTTACATGGTGTGTGAAGCTTTTGTGGAAGTGTTTATTTGATCTTAGGAACTCGGGCTTTACACTTTCTACATTTTGTAACATTTATTACTAAAATATGAAAAAGTTTCTGTTTTAGCAATGTGTTTACACAGATTACTGTAGAAATGGAACACGCATGAAATGCATGTATTCCAAATAGCGATCTATTATTTCTATTCTAAAACTCCAGCAGTTCAGTCACTCCCAGATAATCAAACAAGCCATGAGCTGGAAAAACTTAGTGAACGTTCTGCGACGGTGGGGGACGGAATAGCCGGCTGCTCGCTGCTCCTCCAAATCGGCACATTTAGAAGACAAAAGAGAGGTGAGAACGGTTTTAAGGTGGGCCGGATCTACGAGTTTTTTCGTAGACTCTGGTAATTCTAGTGTTAAAAATCCTACCCTCCTCTCATACCCCAAGAAATTTTTTCTCTTCGCTCTACTAAACATTAAACTAAGCATTTCCAGTGGCAGTGAAACACCTCAGAAAACAATTCGTTTTTAGTGATAATTGTTTTAGTTTGCTTCTCCAGGTGCTCTCAGCATGGAATTTGCATGTTCTCGCTGTGTCCGTTTGAGTTTCCACTTGGTTACCTCCCAGAGTCTGAAGATACAGTATGCAGACCAGGTTTAATGATGAATTGACCCGTGTATGCATGAAGGGGTGGAATCCTGTCCTGGAAGTATTTAATTACGCTTTGGATCCTGTTGAAAATCCAGTGCCCCTCCTGGTAAATCGACCCTGTAATGAATCAAAAAAAGTAACGATGTCCCAGTTTAAGGTATAAGTGTACATTCCTTTCTGTTTCAATGCTTATTCCTGACTCATCATGAACATCACATAAGTTAATAATGTGAGTAGTGAGGGGTTTGGTGGCCTTTTAAGTTTGGACACCCTGAGACATGGAGGTCTTAATCTGGTTTTGTTAGTAGCATAATCTGCATCATCATTCATCATAAATGAACTGTTTCAAAATCTGCTGTTACTGATCTCTACTGGTATCTTGGACATGTTAAGCTTCCATACTTAGTACACATGACAATAATAATCCTATAAACCATTTTTCTGGTGTATGTTGGAATATCCTGGAGTGAAAATTTTATCTCCATAATTCAAGTGACATTGTAGAACAAGTTGTTTATATTTAAATACATCTGTGTTATCTTCAATATAGTAAAGTGTTATCTAAATAGACCTACTGACTGAAGCCATGTAGAAAGGTGGTTTGTATGTCTATAGAATACTGGATTAGAGTTGATTCACAAAACCGATAGATGGCATAAAAATTTAAAGAAATGGATAAATTAACTTTTGTATATCCCAGGTGGTCATATTCAAGTGCTGGCTTAACAATTTCCTTCAGCCTGTTACTTAAATGTGAAGATTCCCTTAAGAGATTCCAGAGACTGTTGTTTCTGGTATCGATACCACAGGTAATATTCTGTTAGAATGAAGTACCCAGGTCTGAAAAAATTTGTCACAACGGGGGTTTCGTTCCAGTGAAGCTGGCACATGGCATGGTCTTTCAGCACATACGATTTGACAGTGCTGGCAGTGGAATGCCAAACTTTAGCAGCATCTATTTATTTATTTATTTTTTTCCTTTTTCTATGTGCCATCATTGGCAGCGGGATGTTGTTGCTTTTTCTTTAATTACTTTTAATTACATAAACTGTAATCCTTTGTGTCCACTGTACACAGTCCGTATCATAAGATGAGGTGGTCCACCTTGTTGTCTGTAATACATGTGGCTTGACTTGCCTAAACTGCAACACTCGGTGTCCATAACACGTGCTTCTTAACTTTCATAAACCATGGCCCTTGAGTGATGTCGGCTAACGGATTGACCAGATTGACAAAGTTTTACATAAAAATTTCACAATAGTGAAGGTTACATTTGTAAATAAGAATTGTTTGACACATAAAATTTAATGCAAGACTCAGAAGCAACAAGTACTTTTTTTTTTTTTTGTGCTATGCATGTGTTCTTAGGGTAATATCGTGGCCAATTTTTGAGAAATGTTGAAAACTTAAGCATAAGCTTGACTGAAGCTCAGCAGTCGGCACTTTTGTTGAAGGACGAACCAAAAATTGTAGATTAATAACCTTATCAATGTGATCAGCGAAGTCGAACCATACATTGAGAAATCTGTAAAAATAAGTGATTAAGACTAGCTGTGGCAAACCTCCAGAGCTTTGCAAGTATAGCTGAAGTCAAATTTGACAGTTATCCCACCCCTAGATACACCCATAATACCTCTGGCCTGCATTAACCCTTCTTGGAGTCTGCTGTGCTGCAACAGTATGACTATTGAGTAAAATTGAATCACAAGTTTTGAACCAAGCACAGAAGAAATGTGCATGTTTAGCTGCTTGGTGATGGAGATATCCAGGCCCTTCAGTAATCATGTGTTCATAATGAGAAATTGTAGATGTGTGTGTGTGTGTGTGGGAGCAAAGTGAAATTAGTGAACTTTTTAAAAAACATTTTTTGGTCTGGACATGGTCAAACTGCTAGATGCTAGATTGTTATTTTTGCTGTTGAAACAGTCTGGTCTTTAATACCTCAGTTTTCCCTCAGGACTTGCCACCTTTTGTCTAGTTGTTCCAGGAGACTGTGCAGAACTTGCTTTATAATCCCCTGACAGCATTCTTGAGTCCTGGTTTGATGCTGCTGTTTTCCTTCGCTCCATTTGACAGTATAAAGACAAATGTTTCTCATTGCTTATTTACTGCGCCGCAGGATCTAAGGACTTCAGTTGACATTGAAATAGATTGCTTTGTGAAGATGAATGAAATGCTGTCTGGAAACTTGTAGTTCTGCTTTTGCAGCTCTGTACAGCAGTGAGTAACTAGATGGGCAGAGCTTCCTTTTTGTGATGTAGTAATGAAAGGGGTGAGGTTTAGGAAAACCAGCAAGTTTATCTAGAGATGTCAAACGAAGACTTGTTTAAATTAAATGAGCTTCTTAAAACTGGTTATTGAAAATATTGACGTTTTGTCTCTTTGTTGTCTGTAGTGTAGAAATTAAGATTATATAGTGTTGCATAAAATGGATAAAAAGTGTTTTTTGTTTCTTGTAAATTACCTACTCGTTGACTCTTAACTGGATATTTCTTAATGGCGCTCAAATTTTCAAACACAAAAATAATTTCTTGGTTGTATTTGTTAAATCTTGCATTAGTTTCAGACTGCACAATCAAAACAGGAATTTGTCATGCCGTATTTTCATTGCTAATAAAATTCATCTTCACAAATTTTTTGCTTATGAAAGCCGCACAGTTTAGCATATACCATATGGGAAATTTCTAAAATGGGATGTACTGTACATACATTGAATTGTCTTATTCAAAAGGTTTCTTTTAAGCCACTTTTCACAATAGGAGACACAGATATGTTAGCATCCTGCCCTTTCCCCAGTTTACAGAACAAAATAACAGACCAAACATGAGCACAGCATACAGAAATGGTGGAGAACTTTTGATCCATAGTTTTGATTTAAATTTTTTTTTTTATTTAAGTACTATTTTTAATTTTGTAACTTTGATTTTTATAAACCTGTTCTGACCGCATGCATACTGTTTATATACATTACATTCACACGGCATCTTAATTTAGTACAGTGTCGCCAAAGGGGTGGGAAGATGTGCATTGAACGTTGGGAATGGATGTGAATGTGCATCTGAGCTTTTCTTGCATTTCGGGATTGCGAGCTAACCTAATCTATTTTTGGGGGTGTAGCAATGCGATTATAATAACTCAGTATAGTAAAATCTAGGTAGAAAACTCCAAAGAAAGTATCTGGGTCATCATCCATCCATCCATCCATCTGTTTTCCAACCCGCTGAATCCGAACACAGGGTCACGGGGGTCTGCTGGAGCCAATCCCAGCCAACACAGGGCACAAGGCAGGAACCAATCCCAGGCAGGGTGCCAACCCACCACAGGACACACACAAACACACCCACACACCAAGCACACACTAGGGCCAATTTAGAATCGCCAATCCACCTAACCAGCATGTCTTTGGACTGTGGGAGGAAACCGGAGCGCCCGGAGGAAACCCAGGCAGACACAGGGAGAACATGCAAACTCCACGCAGGGAGGACCCGGGAAGCGAACCCAGGTCCCCAGGTCTCCCAACTGCGAGGCAGCAGCGCTACCCACTGCGCCACTGTGCCGCCCTCTGGGTCATCATCCTATCCTATATATGTACTAGCACTAAAATCAGATGTTAAGCCAAAGAATATGCTGATACAGAATTTTAAGTTGATCTTGGAATTGAAATGAGTGACATCTCCTAACTGTTTAATACCTGTGCAACTGTTGTGTCTAACATTTCCTATATTAAAATTCAAGAAGATTGGCAATTGTTTATTGTAAAGAATCTAATGTCCAATCACATTAGTTCAGTGTTGGCAGATTTAATTTTAAGCATGTTTTTGTGCAAATTAAAAACTGAGTATTGGAAGCCTATGCTAGTTTTCATTATTTTTGCCTATTTTGCTGGAAGATGCTTAAACATTGGGAGATGTTTAGTTCACATTTGAAACCTGTTTTCCCGTTGAGGCTCTGTATGGTGGCATGCATCATGGCCACAAACTTGAGGGGGGACAGCTTTGTCACTCGTGGAATTCTTCCAGTTTCAGTATTTAAACTTCAATCATCTTGAATTTGACTGGTGGTTTGGGGCTAAACTTCATTAAACAAGACAAGATCTACTAACTCAATGCAGAGTTCATCTCCCACTACTGAAATATTAATAAATGACTTGCATGAGAGTTGCACTTAATCCACACAAAGAATACAGTCTCCAGATGCGAAATATGCGTATTTAGTATAAAACTTGGTTGCAAAAAAGTAAATTCTGTTCACAAGTTGGGAAACCAATTGCCAAAATGAGGTGCTTGATAAAACAAGATGCTTAAATATTCTTCCCTAAAACACTACCTGAAAGATTTGGTACAGGCTTCCGTTGTCTACCAGTCTCTTGTCATCCATTTTAATTAGTTGTCAGTTTCTAATAACTACAGTTTAAGACTAAATGGTTTTACAATGGCAGATGCAGTTTGCATGCATTAATGGAAGTATGCTTTCTATTTAGTGTTACCTTTATGTTAAAATCAAACTTAAATATTGTATACAGGTAAAATTCCATTACAACAAATATCATTACAACAGACTCATTACAACAGTATTTTTACAGTCCCAACTGTTTCCCTATACGACAGTCTATAAAAATCTTATTAATATGAAATACATTCAGCAGATACTTTCATTACCACGACGTGTCCAAAAGACCTTGAAATGACTGACTGAATCATTCAGAGTGGTTAGTTCTGTGGTTGCAGCTCAGTTAATACATTTTGCTTATTGCTCATCATTTGATAAACATCCATTGGAAGTTAACTGTTTGTTACCCTCCTATAGAAATGGCAGACATGAAAAAAACGACAACAGTTCACACACAAAAAAAAAAAAAATTTGCGGCTCTCCAGTCCGGCAAAAAGAAAAGAAAGCACACACGGCAGTGAATTCTGAATTTCAACATTGACACTGTCAACTTCCGTTAAGTACCGAGCAAAAATAGAAGTAAAATCTCAGGTTGCAAACCTTGAGCTTCGGCACAAAAGTATGCAAACTGCTGGATTTGAAGGCGTCAAAAGCAGTTTTTATGTGGTTCAGTGATGCTCGTTCAAGAAACATTCCTATTAGTGGGCCACTCGTTCAAGAAAAAGCAAAGTCACTGTCGATCTTTTTGGGCCACGAAGATTTTACTGCCAGGTGGGGTGGGATAATTCACTTTCGGGATTGTTTTGGAATTGCAGCCAAAACAAAGTAATGGCATGCTGGTGAAATCAGGAAAATCATTTCAGCTTTTGCGCCTGAAGGCATCTACAATGCTGATGTGATTGGAATCTTCTACCAGCTGCTACCGTATCGCACTGTAGCACTCAAAGGTGATCCGTGCCAATGAGAAGAAAATAATGTAAATAAAGGTTGGCAGGTCTACTTTGCAGCTGCCAGTTGAATTGCAGCAAAGTTATTCCCCTCATCATTGGCTAGTTGACCAATCCTCTGTGTTTTAAGTGCATTACGTTACTTCTCTGTGAGAATAAAGCAAACCAGAAAGACATTTTGGGAAACTGGCTGCGACAACTTGACAAGGATATTGTGATGTCAGAGTCCCTGTCTTGCACCCCAAAACATGAGGCTGAGTCTCGGTACTTTAGCAAAACCAGCTTTATTCAATTTGTAACAGGAACAGCGCGGTTATTTATTGCAGCGGGGCTACCACTCACTTATACACACACAGCAAACGGACAGAGTCTGGACCAGGTCAGTGGCCAAGTTATACTGTTCCCTGCATTTATAATGTTTCGTGCATCACCTATCAACGATAGGCGCTTATAGCGCGATCTCCATTGGCTCGGTGCCGTGAGTCCTGGCAGTGGGCAAGCAATCTTTCACAGATGTAGCAATCGCGCTTCAGAATGCACTTCGGGGAGTTCCTCCCAACCAGTTGCATGGCAGTGCTTCATCCATTGGATTTGGGCATAATTTGCAACCTAAAAGTGTATTATCGCAAGGAAATGCTGAGGAAAAATTCTCATCAGCATAACTTGTATACAGGATGAGATGAAAATTAACATAAACAAAGCTATTGAAATGATTGCAGATGCCTGGATGCAAGTTAAAGAAAGCACTATAGCGACAAATACAGAATCTCATTACTACAAAATTTTCATTACAACAAAATATTTAAGTCCCTGGCACTTCGTTGTAACGGAATTTGACCTGTATTCTCTCCATTTTATGTTGTGCAAACATGATCCTTTGGTGCCTGCTCACAAATAGTGTCACACATGCAGACAGTGCTATCATTAGTTAAACATTCGACTTGCCTATGAATGGCAGTTGAACCTAATGAGGACCTCACCTGTTTATAAAATGTATTAATTCTTCAATGGAAGCATGCCATAAATGAAATGAAACTGATGTCTTTAAAGGGGTTTGGGGGCGATAAATATTGAAAGCCTGACAGCTATCAATTCCCACAGTCTGAAATGGTGTGTCAAGACGAGATCTGGAAGAACAACAAAACTTGTGGCTTCAATAGTTCGTACACTGCCAGAAGACCAAGCAAAATTCCCATATCAGGTTTAGCTGAGAAAGGAGTAGTGATAAATAGCACTAGAATGATGGAGCCATCAGAAGGAAGTCTTACCTGAAATCTAATGACAAAAATGTCAAGCATGCAAACTACTGCATAAGACCGAGGCATTTGGAAAGCAAGTGCTGTCTACAGATAGTTATAATTGTGTACCCGTGCAACTGCCATCAAAGGTTAGTTTGGAGGAAAAAAGCAGCAGCATTTGAAGAAAAGAACACTTTGCCAACTGCTAAGTACAAGAGTATATCTACCATGCTGGGCTTTTTGAAGCTATTGTAACGAGATATTGTGTGTGTAAACGGAGAAATAGATTCCACTTAATATGAGCAAGTCCTTGAGGAGAATGTTCTACAAATAATGCTGAAACAGAATAGCTTCTACTACAAAAGGACAGAGCAAAACACACTTTAAACTCTACTATGAAATACGGCAAACAAAGTTAAGGTCTTGAAATGGCCCTAGTAGTCCCAAAACTTCAACAACAACATTTAAAAAAAAAAAACCAAAAAAAAAAAAACCTGTGGCTTATGTTCTGTGTATGCAAGGATAGCCCAATATCTCACAAGCTAAGTTTCCATCCAGTTTTTTGCGACGTTTTGTTATCGACAAACAGAATATACGTAAAAAAAATGTGCGAAATTTGCTGTCTCCAGCCTGTTTCCATCAAACTGGCTTTTTATCGATAAAATGGTGTGCGTGATGACGTCATCCCCCCCCAGAACGAACTGTCGCATAACTTTTGTTGTATCGTGAAAAAAAATCTGCCCTTGAGCCGTTTCCATACATAATTTTGTGTATGTCGCAAATTATCTACCTTTTTGTTTTCCACGTTACACCCCCTCCACTAAACAAAGAAACAAAGAAATGGAGAGATTCAGACAGTTTTTTGAAATTTGCCAGCTTACTGTTTCAGTTTCACAAATAATTGGAATTGTACATAATATCCGAAGACGACAGCAGAATGAAGCAGTTGCTTGTCTGATAGCCCTAGAGCTCGAAGAAAGTACCCCAGTGCGACGAAACCCACGGGTATGGGAGAGACGACGGAATAAGACCTTCTGGGAGGAGGTGGTGGAGAGACACTTCACAGAAAATCTCTGGCTGCAACATTTTATAATGACACGGCCAACGTTTGAGATGTTGTGTGGATTCATCAGTCCTGATGTTGCGCCCATCACAGGTTGCCACCGACCACCGGTTCCAACCCAAAAGTGGATTGCCATCGCCCTTTACAAGCTGGCAACCTGCGCCGAGTATAGAGTAGTTGGAGAAACTTTTGGGGTTAGTAAAACTACCGTCCATCGATGTGTATATGCTGTGTGCACCGCTATTAAAGAAAAATTAATGCGGTGTTATATCAGACTTCCGACTGTAGCGGAGGCCAATGAAATTGCATACCGCAATTCCTTGGTGAATCTTGTGCCACAGATTTACGGTGTGCTGGATGGCACGCATGTGCCTATTCTTCCCCCGACGGAAGGCTACCGCGATTACATTAATCGCAAAGGGTGGCCATCTATTTGTTCTCCAGGCCCTTGTTGATGACAGGTGCATGATACGAGACATTTGCGTTGGCACTCCTGGAAGTGCCCATGATGCAGCTGTGTTTGCAGCATCGGATCTGTACAGGTGAGCCTACCTTTCAACATCCCTTCTCAGTGCGATAACAACTGAATTAACCTGCTTCCCTTAAGGTTTTTAATTAAAACTGAAATCTGAATTAATACAAAATAACGACGTTTAATCAAAAAAAAACTCTCCCATCAGACTATGAGAACCGCTCCGCCATTCTCGTTTTGATTGCACGTGATGAAAATGTGACACATTTATTTGCGCTAAAGCCATTTTTTCCGACAAAAAGTGTTTCCAATGTAGTTTTTGCGACATCTGAAGTATCGATATGGAATTTATGCGCTAAAGTTAAACGGAAAAATATTATGTCGACATGTACAACATTTTATCGATAATTAGCATTTCCATCAGCTATATCGGTAAAAAAATTTGAAGCGCTAAATATTTTTTCGCAAAAACTCCTTGGATGGAAACCTGGCTATAGATGGAGGAAGGGGAACATCTACAACCTGTGTTTTTTGCAAAATAATGTTACTAAGCAGCGTCTTAGTAGGATGTCCAGACTTTTTATAAACCAGAGTGAATGTGGTATTTGCAATTTTTCAATTTAAATAACTACATTAACATTTCCATAAAAATGACATTCTGCTGTTGTATTTACTGTTGGTTTTATTTCATCTGCCAAAAAATACATAATTTGGCAAGGGGTTTCCAAACGTTTTCATGGAACACTTAATTGTGTGGTTATGCTTGGTCTTAGCAAGATTTGAAAATTTAGTTTCTGTTAAGTTTAAGTCTAAATTTAAGCTTAATGTTCACATTACCATGCTTAGTCAAGTCTCTGAGCATGTATTTGAATACTATATATTCTGACCTTACACCAGCTGTAAAGAATGTCTTTACTCCCACTTTGAGTTACTGAGTTCAGGTTTAAAATTGTAGAGTATCATACTTCAATATTTATGAGATGCAAGGTCTGTTTTTGAGCTTTAAATCTAGTTTATTTTAAGTATGCTGTTTTTACACTTAAATACTGCACTTCTGATTATTGTCAAGTTTTTTTTAATTTGCTCTGTTCTGTAATACTTCAGAGATATTGTGTAAAATACTGTATATCTACTTGTTTAAAGCCACTTGCTTTTAGAGTTTGGATCAGCTTAGTGCTGGGCGATATACCGGTTCATACCAAAAACTGTTTTTTATTTTTGTTATGATATGGATTTTCCTCATACCAGAACACCGGTTTAAATAGCCTAAACAACATTCGGAACTTGGCGCAATGGGAAACTGTTTAAGGGGGGACCTTTTTCACTGGTGCACCGCTAAATACGCAAGCAACGGTGTACATGCGTTAGTGGAGGTGTTGAGCGGTGAAAATGGACAGAGCATTCTGAAACTGAAGCTATAGCAGACAAAGTTGAACATGATGACACAGAAGAACTTTTGATGAAAAAAGGTGCCGTGTATGTTGTCTGGAGATACTTTGGTTTTAAAAGGTCGGATGTGGACCATTATGTTCAAATGTGTGAATACTGTTTCTGTACTACTTGATGATACTGCAAGCCAAGTTGTACTTGTTTTTTTTATTTTTTTTCGATACTGTGTAATGTACCTGGTTATTGTGTAATAGTGTGACGATGCCGGTTCCCTACAGATTCCCTTTTCCCACATGGGAGTCTGTTGAACCAACACCGTCGATAGTTATGACTGAGATGAGCTGAGAAATCTCATTGAAGCCAGGGGATGGTGGAAAGTGTTCAAGTGCTTTTGTTAAAAACAGTCAAAGTAAAACCAAAAGTGTCCGTTGTGCAGTGTTCAGAAAAATACAGTACCCAAATAAACAGCAAATCCATAAAGCCAGTTAAACGTGGGGATAAAATCTTAATAAATAAATCTGTTAAAATGCAGTCTCTCTCCTTGCCTGATCGCAGCACACCACCTTCTGTCTCCATGGCTCATCCTTCACTGACGGAGCTTTTGCAGCTTCGAACTGCTTTCTGCCAACCCCTGTTTTGGCTGCCGCCACACTGTGCAGCCAGACCGTCAGAGGTCGGCACACCTCCAGTCTTCCTTCGTGCTCACTCAGTCGCTCCTCAGATCCATTGGGAGGTCTTACATTTCGGTCGCCCCACTCTACACGCTTAGTCATTAGGGCAAACCAGCCCCTAGATCGCCCAAGCCTGCGTTCCCTCACAGAGCCCCAGCTCATGCTGCCTTCTCCTTCCTGGTGTCTGGATCATCTCCCTTGACTGCCTTTCCCTTCTTTAACCTCCTTGTGTTCTTTTCTTTTTTCCTTCCCCCTATCCTGCCGGCCCATAAATAAACATCTCTGTGGGCACAGCGCCGTATTCACACGCCGCAGGAAGCCGACGAAGCAATTGAGAACGATCGGGTGCGACTCGCCCCAATCACCTCATCAACTCCCCGCGGTTGTGCAATTGCGCCCACGGAGACAGAAACGGCGAGCTGCATGCAATTAAACTGGCCGTATTTTCTTTGAAGACGTGGACCTGCTATGCCACAAATAGCATTATAAATGCAAGTTGCAGTTTTATTATTTATGTGTATAGCTAAGCTTTGAAGCAAGGTCCATATTAATGCAATTTGCCGTAATGATGGTTCAGTTGGTAAAGATGTCATCACCAAGTTGCAATTGTTTTATTTTATTTTGGTGAATACTGTGTAATGCACCTGGGCTTGAAGTAATAGTATTATTACTGGAAGTTGCAGTATTATTTATTTTTGTTGTTATTTAAATATTATGCAGTTTAATGATGGTAAAGTTGTTTAAAAAGTCACTTTAACATGTCAGTGGACAGAGATTGTTAACATTAACAGAAAGTGTACAGTAGTTGGTTTACAAAAAATATTTACCAATTGTTCCTTTTCTAAGACATGTTGAGTGCAATACAACTTTTGACAAGCACCTCTGAATGTTTTACTAAGTCTAATTTGTTCAATAAAAAGGTTCTATATTTTGACAGCAACTGTCAGGCAATGTGATTCCTTCTCTTCATTAGTGCCCCCCTCCTTGAAAACTATCACTTTATGGGGCCATGCAAACCTGTATTAATACTTGTATGCACATTAAAATATTTTTTTGTACAATTCTCATGACAGTGGAATAGGTTATTCTTAGCCAGTCTACTGCAGTAATTGCAGTGGAAAATGTGGTTAACTCATGCATGGGGGAAAAAAAATACCATTGGAATACTGTGAAACAAGTACAATTTTGAAAAATACAGTGATAAAGAATTTTGGTCATACCGCCCAGCACTTGATCAGCTATATTTAAAGTGTTAAAAGCAAACATGTTGGTGTTGAAACCAGGAAGTGTCTCCCTAAATCTACCTGCACTGCTGAATTGCACAGTATAATTTGAGGTTATATTTTTATATGTAAATAAGCACATTGTACAGAAACAATTGAAACCTTAAAATATTGTAAAAATGTATTTTGTCTTAATGTAAGGAGAGAGCTGGCAAAATCTCCTGCTTCATAAGCATATACAGTCGATCCTCAACATGTTGTGACAGGCATTTGCATGATTTTTTTAGTAGCCTTATTTTTACTTTCATATGGGTAACCACACACTTTTGTGGGATTTACAACTATGCAAAGTAGAGAAAAAAAACGAGATGCAGTGTTCAGAAGTTTGAGGAATGGCTAGCATCTTACTAGGTGCTTCTCTGGCTTTGTTCATTCTACTGTTATAAAGTAAAGAGAGCTCCCTGTATATTTGTTGTATATTAATTTCTTTGCTGCTTAATAAGTTTTGTGTTAGAATTCTGACCCCTTCGGGTTCTGATCCCATGCATAAAGTTTGTGCTGGAATGTCAGCAGCCGCTCTATTCCGCAATCAGCTGGCTAGGGAAATTGAGGCTGCTGATCCCCATTGATCGCATCCTCAAGGTTAAATGTCCACTCACCTCTGCTATGCCCCTATACTTGAAGACCCTTAAGGATCTTAAGTGGTACATGAAATAGATGTAGGTGACTGATTATTTCAAACCTGTGTGTCCTTTGTGGTCTCTGCCAGCCTTGAAGGATAAAATGTTGAAGGGGACATAGTAACCTCAGCAGTCTTGGCGTCTTCTAGCAGCAGCAGCCGCTAAAGGTAACCAAATTGAGATTTTACTAAAAAGGTGACTATCCTAGTGAACAGTTAATGAGAAAATGTTTTTGCATGTTACCAGTTTTATTTTGTGTTCTGTGGTTTTATTCTTATTTTTGTATTTTGTTAGCAGTCTCTAGTAGCTGAAACATTACTTTTTAGTGGTTGTGGGAATCTAACCCCCATTTCCCATAGGTTCGATGTATTAACATCCTGTGTCTGACTTTTGCACTGTTTTCTACCAATGTTACCCCCATAACAGCTGAGGATTGACTGCACTACAAACCACATACTGATAACTAAAATTAATTTGAAAGTCCATATGTACAGTATGGTTACAAGTTCATATACTTGTGTCCCATTTTATAAGACATACTATAGGAAGGACTCAAAATCCTGAACAATCCCATGGGAAGAAATCTCCTTCAAATTAGTACAGGTTACTCTTGGTGCCTTGTTTTTAAAGGATACGTGTTTTTTTTTGGTATTTTTCAAGTCTAACTTTTCCTCACAATCATGGTGTATATTCATTTGCCACAAAAAAAACTATTTTTAGAGTGCAATTATTGTTACCTTCTCTGTTCTTGCAGCTTACAATAGTACTTAAGGGTACACAACTCCATAGGTGAATAAAAAGCCTTATAAGTCACTGATTACATCCATTTTCCAGCACAAAAACTGAGTACTGATCTGCTTCTTATTACACACATTTTACAAAATATAATCATGTTTTAATAAAGTAAAAATGCAAAAGAAATGCATCGAGAGAATGTTCCATTTTTAATGGAAAGCTAGCAGTGTGCTTCATGCCATCATGTACCCTGTTAGTCTTCCTTCACATGAGTTCACCTTGAAAAACCATCTGCAGTTACCTGTTGACATTTTATGAAATTTAATGTACAGATGTGAATTGCTGAATCTGCTCTGCATATAAGTAGGAAATAATCAAGGCACACTTGTCACTTAAAAAAAAAAAAAAAAAAATTATATATATATATATATATATATATATATATATATATATATATATATATATAATAAAAACTATACTGAAGTTTTTCCATTTTTGCAAAGATTGCATAATGCAGCCAGATAATGTTTGTGGGGTTTTTTTTTTTTTTTTTTTTTTTTTCTTCTGTAAAGGAATATTCAGCAGGTACATTGTATGTACCCAAGTGAAAAGAACTAAACACAGAGGCAAACCTCCATCATCTTAACCCAGTTTTCCATGTCTGGGCAGCAGGGGACTATCCTATGCAAACATCAAATGCAAGGCAGAAACAATCCCTGGACAGGGCACTAGCCCATCACCAGGCAAACACTCAGACCCCCCCAGCCATTTTAGCAGATTTTGATCAGAGAGTGCTTTGGACTGTGGGAGAAAACTGGAGCATCTGGAGAAAATGCAGACTTTCAGCACTTACGAATCCTATTCTCCTTCAGTGTGAGAAACCATTGCTGCCACTGTGCATATAATAGCTAAATATTGTATATTCCTTCCGTTACTTAATTCTAATAGAAGAGTGCACCTCTGATGGTATGGCTTAATCTAAAGTGTAGCACAGTCATCAGCAAACAGTCTAGTGCCATAACTCACAGGGAAAGAGCCACTCTGGGAGGCTTGATCAGCTGAGGGATGATGTGCACAAAATAGATGCTGCCCCATGATCCCCTTGGAAGTGGAAAACAATGTGCCAGAAAGCAGATCCTGTATCCTCACAGCATAAACACAAGGATGAATCCATCCTTTTTTTTTTTTTTTCTTTTTTTTTTTTTCTTTCTCTCATCGCTGTAGGCACAATAAATATGTCAATGATCCATCCATCCATTGTCTAACCCACTTATCAAAGGTATGGTGGTGAAGTAGCTGAAGCATTTGCCAGCAATTCGGCACAAGCCAGTAACAATACCCAGACAGGACATCAGTCCATTGCAGGGCGCACACACACATCCAGCAGGACCAATTTAGCCACACCAATTTGCTATTATAGTTGAGCGGCATCTGTCTGTTACAAACCTTGGCAAAGCACAACTGCTGCAGAAACTGAACTCCAGAAAGCAAAAAGTTGGATTTTACACAGAATATAGCTTGGCCCTGAGGGCTTCCAGGTTGTTATAACTCCACCCTCAGTGGAGGCTATGAACAGACAAGTGATCAGGATATCTACTCTTACCTCTATAAAATTTAGTTCCAAATATCTGTGCTTAGATAATTTAGTTTTCCCTTCATTATCACAAGGATGCCTCATCTTAAATTGAAAGGCTACTTCTTAATTCACCTGTGGATTCATACTCCCTTAAGTAAAATTGTAATCTGCAAGAAAAGACCACATTTTTTTAAATTCATCCATCCATCCTTTTCCGCTTATCCGAGGTCTGGTCGCAGGGGCAGCAGCTTGAGCAGAGATGCCCAGACTTCCCTCTCCCCGGCCACTTCTTCTAGCTCTTCCGGGAGAATCCCAAGGTGTTCCCAGGCCAGCCAGGAGACAGTCCCTCCAGCATGTCCTGGGTCTTCCCCGGGACCTCCTCCCGGTTAGACGTGCCCGGAACACCTCACCAGGGAGGCGTCCAAGAGGCATTCTGATCAGATGCCCGAGCCACCTCATCTGACGACTCTCGATGCGGAGGAGCAGCGGCTCTACTCTGAGCCCCTCCCGGATGACTGAGCTTCTCACCCTATCTTTAAGGGAGAGCCCAGACACCCTGCGGAGAAAACTCATTTCAGCCGCTTGTATTCGCAATCTCGTTCTTTCGGTCACTACCCATAGCTCATGACCATAGATGAGGGTAGGAACATAGATCGACTGGTAAATTGAGAGCTTTGCCTTACGGCTCAGCTCCTTTTTCACCACGACAGACCGATGCAGAGCCCGCATCACTGCGGACGCCGCACCGATCCGCCTGTCGATCTCATGCTCCATTCTTCCCTCACTCGTGAACAAGACCCTGAGATACTTGAACTCCTCCACTTGGGGCAGGATCTCGCTCCCAACCCTGAGAGGGCACTCCACCCTTTTCCGGCTGAGGACCATGGTCTCAGATTTGGAGGTGCTGATTCCCATCCCAGCCGCTTCACACTCAGCTGCGAACCAATCCAGAGAGAGCTGAAGATCACGGCCTGATGAAGCAAACGGGACATTATCATCTGCAAAAAGCAGTGACCCAATCCTGAGTCCACCAAGCCGGACCCCGTCAACACCCTGGCTGCGCCTAGAAATTCTGTCCATAAAAGTTATGAACAGAATCAGTGACAAAGGGCAGCCCTGGCGGAGTCCAGCTCTCACTGGAAACGGGTTCGACTTACTGCCGGCAATGCGGACCAAGCTCTGGCACCGATCGTACAGGGACCGAACAGCTCTTATCAGGGGGTCCGGTACCCCATACTCTCGGAGTACCCCCCACAGGATTCCCCGAGGGACACGGTCGAACACCTTTTCCAAGTCCACAAAACACATTGAGACTGGTTGGGCGAACTCCCATGCACCCTCCAGGACCCTGCTAAAGGTGTAGAGCTGGTCCACGACCAGGACGAAAACCACACTGTTCCTCCTGAATCCGAGGTTCGACTATCTGACGGACCCTCCTCTCCAGGACCCCCGAATAGACTTTTCCAGGGAGGCTGAGGAGTGTGATCCCTCTGTAGTTGGAACACACCCTCCGGTCCCCCTTCTTAAAGAGGGGGACCACCACCCCGGTCTGCTAATCCAGAGGCACTGTCCCTGATGTCCATGCGATGTTGCAGAGATGTGTCAACCAAGACAGCCCTACAACATCCAGAGCCTTGAGGAACTCCGGTCATACCTCATCCACCCCCGGGGCCCTGCCACCAAGGAGTTTTTTGACCACCTCGGTGACCTCCGTCCCAGAGATGGGGGAACCCACCTCCGAGTCCCCAGGCTCTGCTTCCTCATTGGAAGGCATGTTAGTGGGATTGAGGAGGTCTTCAAAGTACTCACCCCCCCCATACCCACCGACCCACAACGTCCCGAGGCGAGGTCAGCAGCGCACCATCCCCACCATATACAGTGTTGACACTGCACTGCTTCCCCCTCCTGAGACGCCGGACGGTGGACCAGAATCTCCTTGAAGCCTTCTGAAAGTCGTTTTCCATGGCCTCCCCAAACTCCTCCTATGCCCGAGTTTTTGCCTCAGCAACCACCGAAGCCGCATTCCGCTTGACCTGCCCGTACCTATCAGCTGCCTCCAGAGTCCCACAGGACAAAAGGGACTGGTAGGACTCCTTCTTCAGCTTGACGGCATCCCTCACCGCCGGTGTCCACCAACGGGTTCGGGGATTGCCGCCACGACAGGCACCGACTACCTTACGGCCACAGCTCCAGTCAGCCGCCTCAACAAAAGAGGCACGGAACATGGCTCATTCAGACTCAATGTCCCCCACCTCCCTTCGGACATTGTCGAAGTTCTGCCGGAGGTGGGAGTTGAAGCTACTTCTGACAGGGGGCTCTGCCAGACGTTCCCAGCAGACCCTCACAAAACGTTTGGGCCTACCAGGCCTGACCGGCATCCTCCCCCACCATCGGAGCCAACTCACCACCAGGTGGTGATCAGTTGACAGCTCCGCCCCTCTCTTCACCCGAGTGTCCAAGACATGTGGCCGCGGGTCTGATGACACGACCACAAAGTCGATCATCGAACTGAGGCCTAGGGTGTCCTGGTGCCAAGTGCACATATGAACACCCCTATGCTTGAACATGGTGTTCGTTATGGACAATCCGTGACGAGCACAGAACTCCAATAACAAAACACCACTCGGGTTCAGATCAGGGGGGCCATTCCTTCCAGTCACGCCCTTCCAGGTCTCACTGTCATTGCCCACGTGAGCATTGAAGTCTCCTAGCAGTACGAGGGAGTCCCCAGAAGGTATGCCCTCTAGCACCCCCTCCAGGGACTCCAAAAAGGGTGGGTACTCCGAACTGCTGTTTTGGTGCATACACACAAACAACCGTTAGGACCCGTCACCCCACCCGAAGGCGGAGGGAGGCTACCCTCACGTCCACCGGGGTAAACCCCAATGTACAGGCTCCAAGTCGGGGGGGCAATAAGTATGCCCACACCAGCTCAGCGCCTCTCACTGGGGGCAACTCCAGAGTGGTACAGAGTCCAGCCCCTCTCAAGGAGATTGGTTCCAAAGTCCAAGCTGTGCGTCGAGGTGAGCCCGACTATATCTAGCCGGAACTTCTCAACCTCGCACACAAGCTCAGGCTCCTTCCCCTTCAGAGAGGTGACATTCCACGTCCCAAGAGCCAGCTTCTGTAGCCGAGTATCGCACCGCCAAGGTCCCCACCTTCGGCCACCACCCAACTCACACTGCACCCGACCTCCCTGGCCCCTCCCATAGGTGGTGAGCCCATGGGAAGGGGGACCCACGTTGTCTCTTCAGGCTGTGCCCAGCTGAGCCCCATGGGTGCAAGCCCGGCCACCAGGCGCTCGCCATCGAGCCCCACCTCCAGGCCTGGCTGCAGCGTGGGGCCCCGGTGACCTGCATCCGGGCGAGGGAAAACGCCGTCCAAATTTTTTATTCGTCATAGGAGGTTATATTGAACCACACTTTGTCTCACCCCTCACCTAGGACCAGTTTTCCTTGGGTGGCCCTACCAGGGGCATAAAGCCCCAGACAACAGAGCTCCTAGGATCATTGGGACATGCAAACCCCTCCACCATGATAAGGTTTTTAAATTAAGTATAAAAAAGTCTTAGGTTTAACAAGAGTGAGATATGTGTGGTCATATAACCTAGTGCTATACTTGTAATAAGTGCTAATCATCAGTGAAATAGACATAATGTATATGTTGATCCAAATGGATTAACAGAAATAGAAATTGTTTATGGTGGGTGGGACTGGGAGAGGGGCTGTTGTAGATGCAGATCAGTCTCCCACTTCATTCTGCAACATGACAACTGCCCCAAACACATTGCTTATATCATTAACTATTTGCAAGAAAAAGAGGAACTGGGAGTCCTGCAACAGGGGGTATGGGCCTAATCTCAACATAGTCGAGCCAGTTTCAGATTACTTGCTGAGGCTGAAGGCAAGTAAAACTAACTAAATTCTTCAAAAATCAGACAGTGTGATTTTTCTGGATTTTTTTTTTTCTCATTTTGTCTCTTAGTTGAGGTTTACCTATGATGAAAATTACAGGCCTCTCTCATCTTTTTAAGTGGGAGAACTTGCACAATTGGTGGCTGACTAAATACTTTTTTGCCCCACTGTACCTTTTTTTGGGTTTTCATCAATTGAAAGAATTGAGTGTTCTGGGAGTTTACAACAGCTCATTCTCTATAGCAAAAAGTGGTGTTTTGGCTTAAACCACTGTAATCAGCAAATCTGTTGAGTTACTACTTTGGATTCTTACCCTGCTCCAGCTGAAATCTTTCAAAAGATTATACTTGTAAGTAGATCATATCACACACACATTTCAGAGCTGATCATTTCAGTTTTACAGGCAAATTATTTATGATCTTAGTTTTGCAGTTTGCTTTGACACTCAACCATGAAAATGATTGAATTTTCATTATGTAGGTACCGTACACCTAGACGGGAGGTGTTTCTGAATATTTGTCTTATTAATGCAATAATCAACAGAATAGAGGGAATTTTAAGTACTGATCAAACTACATAACCATTTAGCAATTCAGACTGTGTTTGCAGCTCTTAGTCATTTTAATGATTATACAGTATGTTATGCTTTCTTAGTTTTTTCATTTTATGCATATTTTGTGCATCCAAATACAATGCTTAAATTGTTTTCTTTTTCTAGTGGCCATTAACCTAACCCCAGCCTGGCAGATGATGTCAATTGAATGTACGTGACGTTTAAAGTTTAGGGTCTTATAAGTGAAATATATAGTGAGCCATTGGTATAAAATAGTTGTCCAAGGAAAAGAGGAAGCTCAATTTAGTAATGGCCTAAGATGGATTTAGTCAGGGGTTAATTTTTGTCCTTTTGTGTGATAATCTTTTTCCAAACTGGATTAATGATGTCACATTGAGGGTTAGTTGTGAAACATTGGAGAATGAATATGAAACATTTAAGCTGTTTGCTGGTTTTTATTAGTCAACTTGTAGTTGTTGACCTGAATGGATTCCGTCTATTGCTACATGAACATTTGTTAAGATTTATGCCACCATTCAAGACAGAGTAAATAAGTGTTTTCTCATTACAGGAACTGTCTGGACAGACAGATGCATTTGGCTTCATTTTGTACTTTTAATAGCAAGCATTTTTCTGTCCTTTTAGTTTTAGAATTTAACATTATGCAAAACATTAATTATTCCCCTAATTTACTTAATCCAATTTGGGGTTTCAGGGTGGGATCTAGATACTATCCTGGCATTATTATAACACAAAGCATAAACTGTCCCCAGGTAGAGTGTCAGTCCATCACATAGCACATTTTGCTCAGAAAAATAAAGTAGCTGAGCAGAAACCCATGTAAATATGTGCAGACCATATAGATGGTGACTGGGTGAGTCTTCTGGACCCAGGAGGGAGTAGTGCTAACCATTGTACAAATGTGGGTCACTCTGTGAAACTTTGTTATTCACCACCTTGACTTCTGAAGGGGTACATGATTATGTATACTTAAGACTTGACTTATGGCAGCTTAATACTTACTCATTATGTAATTATTGTACTCATTTGTAAAGAATTTTCAGTGCAAGCTAAACATTGTTGTAATTACATGTACACCATACTTCCTGTTTTCAAAGCACATTTATAATACTGTTGCCTGAACATAAGAAGAGAGACAAATTTTGTAAAAACAAGCTAAGATATTTAAGTTTTTTTTTTTTTTTTTTTTTTTTTTTTTAAATCATTGGAGTATTTCAATATCCAGTGTATTTGTAATTTGCACAGCGTTTCAGGTTTGACAATCTTTAATGCTCATATTTAGTGAAAGTTTGTTTATGCTTGCAGTCTCATTTAATTTTGTAATTGCATGCACTTCAAAGATCTTTGCCTGTCAAAATTAAGTTCATATTTATTTACTAATTTTAATATTTTGAAATTTCATTTTCAAGTGTATATTTACTCACTATAATCATCCCTTTCTAAATCCTCATGAAGTTTGAGTGCTTATTTAGATTTTCTTCTTGTTTTAGCAGATTTATGAAACTGAAATGTCTAGTCTACCATTTAGCAAAACAATGGTACACTTCCTTGTACCCATATATAAAAAAGGCATGAAGTATGAGTTCAGATGTCTTGTCATTTTTGTAATTTTATTGCCCTGGGCCTCAACTATATTCTGTTGATCATTTTAATTTAAAAATCAGATGTAGTGTTTTTTAGCATCATTTCCAAATTAAAGGCTGCAAGAGCTGAATAAGCTTTACATGCTTGTAAACTTCAAAGATTACCCAAGTAGACATTACATTTAAAGAAAGAAATTGTAAATTTTGCTGAACCCATAAACACACACACACACCCCTGAAACTTACTTGGCCATCACAAGATCAAAAGAAAAGGTGTACAGCATAATGACAAATCATCCAAGCAAAATTCAAAATGCTGTCATGTACTGTATATTGCTCATGGCATAACATGTAGAATTGCTTAGAAATGTCAAATTGGTTAAATAGATTACTTTTTTCTTTTTAATGTTGATATTTTTATGTAAAAAGGTTATTATACATAACATAGCCTTTAATGTGTGAAAGTGCAGCATTTCATTTTTCCTGCACTGAAAATAATAAATAACGTGGGAATGCTCCAGATGAAAATAGCTTAAACAGGTTTGTTTCAGAGGTAGCATTTCCTATTTTCATTTACCTTTTTTTTTTTTTTTTTTGGTTTGTGTGCAATAGTTGAGGTGGTTAAGGGTTATTTAGATTTTCTTTTCAGTTTGACTTAAACGTTCTACCATATTTTCTAGAAAATTGCTCCACAGATGATTTTTTTTTTTTATTCATATAATTGCATTTTCTTCTCCCCACTTCTCTAGGTCAGAGAAATCTTTCTTTGTTGCGTTCTCCATTCCCCAACTCCCAACACCCCAACCACCATGGTTATATTCGCTTCTAGCATGTAATATGGACAAATGCATGTGTGCTTCTTGGTATGGTACAGTTTTAATATACAGAATCCAGCAACCCAATAGATGTGTTTACAACATTTCTGAATTATGTTGCTGTCAATTGTAAAGCATTCTCTGGCTGAAAATGCTGAAAACCATGCTACTCTCCCAAACCCCAGTCCATCTCCTATATTAAGCCACCAGACCAAAAGGACCCATTAATTATAACATTTTTATTTAAAAATATATGTCTTGAGGAAAAATTTTCTCCGTTAAAGCCACATCTTTTACCCACTATACATATATGAAATTGTATATTTAACATTTAAAAATTAAAAAAAAAAAAAAAAAAAAAAAAGGTAGAGCATTCATTGTGTGCTGAAGGATTGGCACAGATGAAGATGGGGTGAGTCATGGAGCCTGCATTGAAATCATTGGATGAGGCTGGGACGTACTGTTTTTGAAGTTCATGGTATACCAACACAGGTCACTCCTATTAGAAGAAAACAGTGAAATGATTAAATGTGTGGGCAGTATGCTACTTGCCACCAGCTAAAGGTCCCACTTGAATGTCCTTGTTCTTCAGAAAGCTGCAACATTAATTTTGAAGTGTAGGTTTGTTTCTTTGTGTTAGACTTTAATGTAAAATCAAACTTTGTTTGCCTGTCACTTATTATGTATGGCACATTTCGGAAAAACAGTTAATTCATCGTGTTATGGGAGACACTCGGGGAATGTCAGCACCCACCAAGACAAATTTTATGTAAGCATCATGTTTTAGGTAAGAATAATTTAATTTAGACTTTGTTGTTTAACTTAATTATTTAATGACTTTATCCTTTAAGGAGAGTTGATATTAGTGCTCAGACTTTTTTTTAACAGATTGCAGAGTGAAGCTAATTAGCATAGAGAGTATGCAACTGTGCTTAACATGGTGGGGTGTGTGGAATACTGTTGGATATAACAAATGTTATGCATGATTGAAAGATTATCGCTCTTAGTTGCACAGACCTTTTGACTATTAGTCATTATTTTAATGAATGTTATCCAGTTGCCCCACCCCAAACCTACCCTTTCTTTTAAATTGTGTTCTGTGTATATGTAAATTATTTTTAATTGAATAGCAATCTGTTACAATAAATATCTCCCCTTCAGATTGTGAGATGCTAAGATGTATGTCTGTGCCCTCTCT
Organism: Erpetoichthys calabaricus; assembly: GCF_900747795.2. Taxonomy (NCBI): domain Eukaryota; kingdom Metazoa; phylum Chordata; class Cladistia; order Polypteriformes; family Polypteridae; genus Erpetoichthys; species Erpetoichthys calabaricus. Next base: position 110,348,584 of record NC_041404.2, read on the forward strand.
ATATTTGATGTAAGCATCACGAGCAGATGCTTCTGCCTCGCAACTTTGGGTTATACAACATTTTTATTCTTAATTAGCTCCGTTTACTGCACAGACCTAGCTGGTAAGTGTATTTCATAAAAGGATGAAGCACAGTGCTTCACATTGATATGTTTTTAATCAAAAACAGTACACCCTCTGATACACACACGGCGATAGGTGAAAGCCAAGAATGTATGGTGTTTTTTAAACCTTAATTAAATGTTAGTGCCACTTTTGTCATTGTCTATTTAACTTAAATGGATCAGGTGACTGTAGCATTTTTCCTTCAATTCCCTTCATCAGTCACTATACTGATCAAAGATTCTTGGAATAGCCAGACATGTTGGATTTTTCATTGAAAGAATTTTTTGTATATGGTCTGTGCATGTTTACAACTAGAGAGGCCACAACCCCCATATTGTAGCTTTTAATTTAGGGTGTGAGTTATAATGGGATGGTCCGTTTTAAAATCACATAAGCAGTAGGTTGATTGTGTGCAAACATTTAAGCCTAGCATGAGTAAAGCAATAATGTACAGTGCTACATGTTCCACATTGCATTTCCCAATAGTAGTTATGCTGAGGGCACAGCTGGGATGGTTTAAAAAAATTATGCTTTTTTGGAATAAATCTTTTTAAAATTACACGTCACACCCTGAAATTGTGTAAGGTGGCAGCTAACTTTGTGGCTTTTGCATTAAGGTTAAACTCTTAACATGTTGAGAACTAAACTGGTTTCCATATTTGAGAAGATGATTTCCTTCGGTTTATTGACTGTACAAGAAATGTTAGTTCCCTTATAGAATCACAAGAGGGCAGAATAACTCCTCTTATTGTGCAACAAGGGAGCCAGGCTTTGAAGGCTGTAAATATTCACTTTTTCCCTTAATCATTCAGATTTTTAGCTCAGATGCTAACACTGTCTTGAAATTTTCTAATGTTTCCTCTTGTATAGCTTTCTTTTAATAAACCTTGGTTCTGTCTCCTGAACAAGAATTATTCAAGTAGCACCATTTCATTACTTTTTTACTTCATAGAAATAAAGCATGAATATGCAAATAGTAAAACATAAATAAAATGAAATGGGTATATTAATAAAATGCTGTACTTACAGTCACCTTTTTGTTTTAATTAAACCCTGTGTTTTGGGAGTGACTGAATGAGAAAAGGGAGTGAGAAACAACTCATACTTCACACTCTTTGTAAGGCAGCTGCTGACACTTGCACTGTCCATACCCGTTGATAATGACCAGTGCACCTTCCTCATGGCTAGGATCATATTCATTATAGGGGACCTGGGTGGCTAAGTCTGCCATAGGTTGCCTGGCCTGGTTTCTCATCTGTCGACGATTTTGAATGGCTGAGCAATGCCTAATCCGGCGCAGAGTTGGAGGGCAGCACTTGCGAGATATGAAAACCACAAAGATAATGAGGAAGAAGGAGAATAACAGAGCCATGGTACCAATGATGACTCGCTGAGTAAGAAGTGTATTGTCATCTTCAATATTGTCTTCCTCTGTAGTCTCTGTGCTCAGCAGAGTAGTAGTAGTTGGTCTAGGGGGATTAATTGTAGGATAAGTGGTTCTGGTAGTAGTTGTAGTAATAGTCATTGTAGTCAAGCTCCCTATAGTCTGTGCATAGTCCTGTGTAGGCATTATTCCAAAAAAATCACTGCTGGCTTCCTGTATGAAAGTTGCCTCCGGGGAACCCGTAGTTGGTGCAGCTACTGCTGCTGAAAAATTCTGGCAGAGCTGGAATCCAAAAACAGCGTCCAGTATTTCCTCGCCTTGCGCATATTCCGGGCTGTAACATAATATGGAGTGTTCCCACCTGCCCTTAAAATTGCTAAGCCAAGTAGCCAGTGAGCAGATCCTTTTGGTACATTCCCATAAGTTACCAGAAAGCCCAATGTTGCTTAGAGATTTCCACCGGCTCAAAATCCGCATGTCCAGGCTGGTCAGTTTATTAGAGTCCAACAGTAGAACCTTAAGGTTTGGCATGGTCTCAAACACGTCTGGGCCAATGGAGCGAATCTCATTTCCTGTAAGGTCAAGTTTTTCTAGGGTGGTCCATATCCACTCCATTCCACATGTCAAGTTACTGATTTTGTTCCATTGTAGGTAAAGTGTCTGCAAGCCTATGAGCCTTGGGAAGTGAGCTAAATTAATTTTGCTTAACTGATTATGTTCCAGGTGGAGTTCTCTCAACTTGATTAAGCCAGCAAAGCCATTTCTGGCTAGGCTTCTTAGACGATTGTTGCTCAGGTCAAGAAATTCTAAGCTGCGGCAATCCCAAAAGATGCGGACAGGAGTGGTGCGTAGTGAGTTGGAACGAAGGTGCAAAGTTTGTAGTTTGCGTAAGCCATGAAAAAGCTCTGGTTCCAGAGATGTCATTAAATTGAAAGAGAGGTCCAGATTTTGAAGATTGATGAGGTGAATGAAGGTGCTGTTGGGCAACTGGAAGATGCGGTTGGAGCTCAGAACTAACTCCTTTAATTTGTACAGTCCCTGGAAGGCATCCTCCCTCACTGCTGTAATTTGGTTGTGATCTAGATGGAGCCAGGTCAGCTGAGTGAAAGCAGAGAACTGGTCTGGACGCAGTTCTGTGATGCTGTTGTGCCTCAAAGAAAGGCCTAAAGCACCTCTGTCCACCCCATCCGGTGGAGAATGTAGACTCTGGGAGTCGCAATAAAAGAGCAGATCCTCACAACGACATTTCTGAGGGCAGGCTGTGCCGGATGCAGGGAGCAAACGTAGCAGCATACTGATCACATAAAGTGCCGCTGGTGTTGGACCCACCAATGGCCATCTTGAATGGAAACCTGAGGAATTAACAAAATAAATCTTGAGCCTCAAAAAAAAAAAAAAAAAAGCAAGGGTGCTTTACCAATTTGATGTTCTATAATGGCAGCTTTTTGGCTTTAAATAAAGCAGTAACTCATTTTGTCAATTTGTTAACGTGTTTAAAAAGTATTTTTGTATGTGCTTGTTTTTCACCTTTCATTGGTAGACAGTTCCCTTTAACTTTAATACATCTAAATGTAATTTTGCACAAAACTATATATTTTAATATACAGGGATGTCTATACCATTATGACTTCAGTAGATTTTTTTGATTCCTCGTAAAAACAATTCAAATTTAACATTAAGGAAAATCAAAAATGTTTCAGTAATTCAGTTATCCAACAATGTTGCATTTTGTGCTGCCTGCAACTCAGTTAAGCATTGTATTGATGTAACAACGTTCTCTATAATAAGCCTTTTAAAGAGTGAATGTCTCAAGCAGGTTGTCATTTGTGTTATTGTATATTTCTGTTCAGATAAATGACATGTTTGGCAGAGGCATTTAATTTACTCAGTTAGCCCCCACCACCCCCACCCCATTTTGAAACCCATTGTATAAAAGAGCAAACTTACCCATTCTTTTGTGCACATTGGAGGCTGCATTCAACTATCCTCCTCTGCAGACTCCTTGAGCAACGAGATGGAAAGAAAATCCATGAGGGAAAAAGCCCTTTTGAAAAATCACAAAAGGAATTGCTCTTTCCTTAAGTAAAGCAATGCTTAGTCTCTCCAGCTGTAACGAAAGCAGAAATTCCATGTCAAGCCACAGCTTTTTTGTTTAAATCCACCGCTTTAAAAAAAAAAAAAAAAAAAAAATGTTTCTGTAAGACGGAGAGATTTTTTTTTTTTGAGGCATTTGCTTAAACTTCATATGTTGTAATCCTAAAATATCGTGCACCCCCCCCCCCCCCCCCCCACCCCTCCACACGCCGATCTTGTCAATTCAGTTGGTTATTTAAGGATCAATCTTCTTTCACGGCTGGGGGTCCACCTGCCTTAACTTGTTGATGGCTGAAAAGACCCTGTGCTGATTCAGGTTTCAGAGTACAGGTCCCAGCAAATATGTAGCACACAGAGCAGTCAGTTCTGATGCAGGAAGTGCTAAAAAAAGGGGAAAAAATACAAAATAAGTCAGAGCTGCAGAGAGATCCTTTGGTGTGCTTTTCTGTTGCAGCCACTCACTGCTACAGTATGGTGGCGGGCTGGCGTTGACCAGTGTGTGTGTGTGCGCGCAGTCTCTCTCCTCTCTCTCTCTCTCTCTCTCTCTCTCTCTCTCTCTCTCTCTCTCTCTCTCTTATATATATCCACTCTTGCTTGCTTTCTTGCATGTTTGCTCCGTTTCTGTGGTGCTCTTGTTCCCTCACTGTTTTTTAACAAGCTCTCCACTGCTTGAACCTGTTGACTAATACAAGGTGTGAGAAGTGCAGAGAAGATTGTATCTTTCATAATTAATTTCACAATCATAATTTAAAAGAAAAGCTTGGAAATTCCTGTATTTCATCTTTATATAAGTAATGTTAGAACCTGAGTTCTTTTTTTTCTAATGGTGAGGTATGGTTTATATAGTTCTGATTTTGTAAATGCTGCTAAAAATGAATATAGGTACAATGATGAATGGTAATATCTGACCTTTTGTAAAGCCTTTTTCCACTTCGCTGATATGTTAGGCTAAAAAAACAAACATTTTTCTGTTTCATTATTAAGTCGGAGGTTTGTCTTCTGACTTTTGTCACCATGATTGAAGCTTATTTGGTTCATTGTGTTTACGAGGTTTGATTCAATTCACATTAGCTGAAATGTGTGGAGGTCCCCCGAAATAAAACAGTTGTACATAGGATACTCATTAACGGCAACACCTTAAACACTAATTGTTATAATATTGCCAGCAGAGAATATTTGCCCCAACATTTTGTAGTGAATTTAGCAATGTCTGCCATTATTTGCTTCCTTAAAAGGGCCACTGTATTAATTAATTCACAACTAATCATATTAGCTTATTTATTTTTGAGATCTCCATGATTTATTGGGATATATCTTAGTGAAAGTTTGGAATGTGCCATTTGTTAAATTTCTCCTTAATTTGGCATCTTCCTGCATCAGTTGAGGCAGTAAATGTTGGCCTGAATGGAAAAACTTTTTTATGAAAGTAATTCCCACAACCAAACATTGTCGGTGCACACATTTAATTTTTCACTACATATGTACAGTACCACTATTTTGGTAATTATCAATTTAAGGATATAAATTGAGTTTTTTAGGTTTCAGTATTGAGCCATCATCAACCACATTTACCTTGGGGGGGGGGGGAATGTAATAAAGGTAAAAGCTTAAGTTAAGACTTCCTCATGTAAAACTGTAGTGGCTGCTTGTGTGAGGATTTATAACGTTAGTACTGGCCTTTATTAAAATCAAGTTTTCAAATGACAATCTATCCACTTCTGACCTCTCCTCCAATTGGGACAGGTAATCCCTGTCCCAAAAGCATAGGAAATAAGGTTGGGATCACCCTGGGGTGGATCTTATCAATCACAGGGAATGCACACTTGTTAATTTAACCTGTACTCTTTTGAAGAACAGGGGGAAAAGCAAAGTACCCAAAGAACCATGCAGTCACAGGAATCATGAAATACTGTGCATTAGCTGTGGAGTTTGAATTTTCATACCTTTAGTGTGTGATCTATAAAACATTTTTGTAAAAGCTTGCACTATTATCTCAAAAATTAATCACAGCAGTTTGAGACAATGTTATAATTGAGTCAGATTTTTTTAAGGTTATGCCACTACTACTAGGTGATTAAACTGGTTGATTCTGTTGAACCAGATAGCGAGAGAGGCTGTACTTCTGTCATTTCAACAGAGGTGGACATCTGCAGTCAAATCTGTTTGAGTTACAGAGCATTAACAATTACAGTGGTGATGTTCACGAACTTCATACTGTTACTCTCATGCTTTGTAACATTCATAGGTGAAGATACAGGCAGCACTGGGCTGCAGCAGCAGCATTATAGAAAACATCAAAGCGTAACATTAGTACTGCCTCATTGTACAGTGGATATGAATACATGAAAAAAGGTTACTAATTACTATTACTCAAAAACACTGTCCTGTTCTCATTTTATCATATTCTGTGTAATCTCTCCATCTGCTATAGAAAAAAATGTGCATTATTCAGTTCAGCCGTGCTTTTGCTTCATTAATTTGCTACTTTTTCTTTATTTCCTCTGTTTTTATAACTTTAATAAGAACTTAAAGTTGATCGTTGTTTGATATTGCAAATTTGATGATATGGTGCTGGACAACAATGTTGACTTTTTCAAAAACCCAAGACTATGAACTAATAAACTGGTTGCATTTTTTTTTTTTTTATCTGAAATTGATGTGTCCCTCAGTCTGCTGAAGTGTTTCACAATCCTGTATGATATTTTTACCTGAATCACACTCGATTCATGAAAGGAGAAAACGCCCCTCTCGTCAAATACTGTCTGTGGGTCATCTTGGAACTTAAAGGTTAAACTGGGACACAAGGCCACAAAAGATTAGAAGGACTTTTCTAAGATAAATGCTGTAATCCAGGGAAGCAATGGAAATTACTCCCAATCCCAAAGTGGTTGAGGAAAAAACAGGCAGTAGTTACAACCTTTGATGGCACGTTTGTCAATCTTATTTAAACTTGGTTGTCTAGAGCACTGCAGTGGATGGTGGGAACTGAAATTCTGACTTAAGAATTTGCGCAAGGTTAATACCGACAATGCTTATAGCCACATTGCAAGCACTTGATGAACATACCTCTGGGTTTCGCTGAACTTTTCTCCTTTCACTTTTCTTATGCAGACAGTGTACAATTTGCATAAAGCAACACACCCTATTTCTCTGTGAGATTGTTTTCAGCGCTGTAGTGAAACCGGGCACACAGTGCATTAGAGTGTAATAGTGCTGTAGCAAATGCTGTAGGTCAAATACAGTGGAACCTCGGGTCACAACCATAATTCGTTCCAAAGTCCTGGTCGCAACCCAATTTGGTTGTGACCCAAAGTAATTTCTCCCATAGGATTGTATGTAAACACAATCGATCTGTTCCGGACCGGACCGTATGAACTGTGTGAAAATATTTTTTTTAAAGATTTTTAAGCACAAAAATAGTTAATTATACCATAGAATGCACAGTATAATAGTAAACTAAATGTAAAAATTGAATAACACTGAGAAAACCTTGAACAGAGAAAACTAACATTGCAAGAGTTCATGCTACAGACTTACGAACCACTTGCTGTAAATACTTTTTTTTTTTTTTTTTATACATTATATATATATACACACTCTTTTAGGGCTAATTTTTTTTTTTTTTTCTTTTCTCCCAGGGCTGAATATTTTTCCAAAAACTAACATTTTTTAAAAAAGAACACAAAGCAGTTGTTTAACATATCAAATCAACAAAAAATGTTTACTTTTGACAAATGTTACTGTCTTGCATGTTGTTTGAGCCTGCATACTCTCTGATTTCACATACATTTTACACAGCAAAGTCTGATCTCGCTCAAAGCAGCCAATTTCAGTCATTGCCACATTGCACTCCTTACAATATGTGTTGCTTTGATGCCTATTTTTCAATTGTCTGTTGCTGCACTTTCTCACATATATTGTTAGTGTGTACTGTAGAGAGACAAGTCACCCATTTGCCATCGTGCCATGCCACTGCCACCAAGTTTTCTGCCTGCAAGAAAACCGTATTGTCACCTCTTTTCATCTTCTGAAACTTTATGAACTTTGTCTGGCATTATAGCCTGGCTCACCCCATGGGATTTGCTTCTGTTCATTACAGAAGTAAACAAAACTTTGCAGCAGCCCGTACCTATCACCACGCTGCATAACCTGTCCAAAGCCACCAGGGGACAAAACATGCTCCCTGAAGTTATATCACCAGTTCTGTCCCATCTCTATTTGTAATGCCACAGCGCGCTTCATCTCGTCTTTTGTTGTGGGTTTCCACTTTGAAAAACGAGAATGCGATGCAAACGCAGCCCGCGATTCAAAAAAATTCTCTGCCTACCTGTTTGTCTCGTCTGACAGTAGCTGAAAAGCAGCATCAGGAGAGAGCAGCCTGAAGTACAGCAGCTGGTGATCTGTCGTGTCCAACAGCAAGCCATGCCGTCTTGTAAACTCCGGTAGCCAGATCGGCTCTCAACGGATCAATGTCTGTGTATTTATCCCATGCGAACCTTGACGTAGATGCATCGGCTGCGCGAAGGCACTCAACTGGCAGCAGATCCGCTGGCGCGGCGTCGGCTGGTGTCTGATCAGCTGATGCCGGCTTCTCACTCTCTTGCTCGATCTCCTGATCACTGCCAATAAAATCAGATTCTGAAAAATCAAGAGTCCGACTCTGCAATAATGCGCAAAACATCGTCTGCCGAGTGTTTTCTTTCCTGCACTCTCTTCGCTCCCTTGTCACATGTCGATGCCATCTTGCCATTGTTTACATTTCGCTACTCATGCACACGCAAGGATTATTTGCCGAGTCAGCGAGTCTAGCATTCCTCCAAGCACAGAGGGAATGCCTGTGACGTGACAGTGAGATTTGTCGCCATTAACAGCTGATTGTCGCCCTCTATCCCTGGATGTCGACTTTTGTCGACATTCGCCTTCAACCCCTCCTGTCGACAGAAGTCGACATCCGCCCTAAAAGAGTTAAATGAGTTTTAAGCACGGGAAAAAAAAGGAACATTTGAAAAATCTTAAATTTATACAAAAACTAACCATAAACAACCAAGAAAACTAACCTTGCATGAGTCGAGTACTGGCATGAAGGAAGTGAGGAGGAACTGGGTGGAGAGATTAGTTTTGAGGTAAAGTCTGTGATGATGCGGGTTCACTGCATGCTCCCATCTTGCTTCCGGGAGCCCTTAAACCCGTCACCGTCGGTAATGTTATCGATGAGCACGACAGTGAGGCACTACAATGGAGCAAGGGGATGGTGCAAAAAGTGCCAAGTACTTTTATGCAAATCAACAAAACAACAATCAAAAACAAAGTCCAAATTAAAGTGCAGTGCTTTCAGAATCCTTCAATAAATAATCCAATATAAACAGAAGTGAAGTGGAGGTTAAAATCCAATAGAGAAAAGTCTTCATTGAATACAAGGTTAAAACAATGCTGGAAGCAGTCTTTAAAAATAAGCCCGGTGCATTCTTTAACTGGTGACCCCCTGCTTCTCCCTATCCAAGCTTTGCAGCAGGGGAGGCACTCTACCTGCAGCTGTCCTTTCCTTCTGGTCTGGAGGCCTCCTGATCCCTGGCTTCAGTCGCGCACTCTCCAGACTGAGACTTGGCTTTCCTGGCGACCAGGACGCCCACGTCAGGGAATTCACCGCCCAAGCCTCACAACTCCTGCTGCCTTCTCGGCCTTGCGCAGCCAGCCGTCCTTCTTGTCACTTCAGCTCTCTGATCGCTCAGCTGGAGGGACTGCTTCCTTCTGCCCCACCGAGTGTCGGCCAAACACCCCTGCTTGGGCTCACTGTCCATTTGCCTGCCCTCAAGCGCTCGCTGACACCGGTTCTTTCCACACTGCTTCCTGCTTACTTCCTCACTCCGCAACCTCCCATCTCTTTTCTTTCCTCCCTTTAGCTGCCTCGCACTTCTATTTATGAAGAGGACGTGGCAGCTGTAGCAACCAGCAGCCCCGGGACCAATTACGGATGTGGACGGTTTCCCACCTGTGCACTTAGGTGTGAAATGCCCACACCACGAATTCCCCTGGAACTGCTTCAGCCACTCAATCACCACAGCCCCTCGCTAAGCTGCAAGTGCAGCAATTATTTAAAACTGGCCTCTTGACGTGCGCCGTGCACCCGCTATACCACTAAGTCCCTCTACGCGATGCACGTCTGACTGAGAACAATGTACTGTACAGGGAGAGACTAGACACGTGTGGAAATCGGAAGGGAAACTGGCTTGTTCGTCACCCAAGTGGTTGTGAACAAATGTAAACGTTTGGCAAACTTTTTGGTCGTAACTTGATTTGTACGTGTGCAGGGACATTCGTGACCCAAGATTCCACTGTATCAACAAATGTGAAATTAGTAGACTTTTCTTTTTTTCTCTACAACATTATCAAATTTCAGTCAAATCTGTCAAGGCATTTTTGAGACTTTAAGGTATTTAGTTTTTCTGTTGTGAGGGTTTGTTTTAGCCCCAAATATAGACATCAATGTAATTTCTTAGTGGCCACCTACTGCTGTAGATATCCTGTCCTGCCAAATTTTAGCTCTTTAGCTAAACAGGAAATAGTGTTTTTGTTGATGAGTGAATCAGTCAGTTAACTTTGCATTTTTTTTTTTTTGTGTACAGTGATCCCTCGCTATATCGCGCTTCGCCTTTCGCGGCTTCACTCCATCGCGGATTTTATATGTAAGCATATTTAAATATATCGCGGATTTTTCGCTGCTTCGCGGGTTTCTGCGGACAATAGGTCTTTTAATTTCTGGTACATGCTTCCTCAGTTGGTTTGCCCAGTTGATTTCATACAAGGGACGCTATTGGCAAATGGCTGAGAAGCTATCCAACTTACTTTCTCTCTCTCTCTCTCTCTCTCTTGCGCTGACGTAGGGGGGTGTGAGCAGGGGGGCTGTGTGCAGCTGCTTCCTGAAGGACATGCTGCACGGAGCTTCGCATACTTAAAAGCTCAAAGGGCACGTATTGATTTTTTATCTCTCTCTCTATCTCTCTCTCTCTGCTCCTGACAGAGGGGGTGTGAGCTGCCGCCTTCAACAGCTTTGTACCGGCGGTGCTTCGCATACTTAAAAGCCAAAAAGCCCTATTGATTTTTTTTTTGACTGCTTGCTTTGCACTCCTTTGAAAAGGAAGATATGTTTGCATTCTTTTAATTGTGAGACAGAACTGTCATCTCTGTCTTGTCATGGAGCACAGTTTAAACTTTTGAAAAAGAAACAAATGTTTGTTTGCAGTGTTTGAATAACGTTCCTGTCTCTCTACAACCTCCTGTGTTTCTGCGCAAATCTGTGACCCACGCATGGCATTCTAAAAATAACCATATAAACATATGGTTTCTACTTCGCGGATTTTCCTATTTCGCGGGTGGCTCTGGAACGCAACCCCCGCGATGGAGGAGGGATTACTGTATGTGTGAAGGTTTTCTTTTATTGTTCAAAACATGTCCAACTGTGCTGGCTAATTTGGATAGTAAGGGACACGTGGTCCAAAATATAAATTTCTTACAGCCTTATATATAAAGTGAAGTACTTCTAAACAAAATATAAATTTCTTACAGCCTTGTATATAAAGTGAAGTACTTCTAAAATTAGTCCTAAAGGACTCTGGTAGCCAGTGTAATGATGCTAAGACAGATGATGTATGCTAATGTTTTCTATTTAGTTACAACTCTCCCTGCATTTTGAACCAGTTAAGCACAGCTATCTTTTAGGTAATTCCTGATAGAAGTGCATTGCAATAATCTGGATGGTTAAAGGCAAAAGCATGTATTAACTTAATACCCCTAATGTGTGATTTGAAGTTTAGCTCTGAGTCCAAAGTGATGCCTAGATTGTTTACTTTGGACCTTGTTTATAAAGCCAGATAGCCTAGTTAATTCCTAAAGTCCTCAGCTTTTGTTTGCTGACTTTTTTTTTTTTTTTCCCCCCCCAGAAGCTAGTAATTCACTTAGTGCTAGGCTATAAGTTCTAGGATCATCATCAGATCTGTGTCATCTGCATAACTGGTAATTCCCTTTGTTTCTGAATGAGCAGGCCTCGTGAGAGCATGTAAAGTGAAAATATCACTGTGGTAGATAATTCCTGGATAGAGGTTAGATTTATTTACTGAGGCATCTATCTTTCCTCAGATATTCTGACCCTTTTGTGGCTACATCAGAAAAATGTGAAGGCTCTGGATTGTCCATCAGTCTAACCTCAATATCACTGAGCCACTTTGGGGAGATGTCAAAAGTGCAGTTCATTCAAGACTGCTAACAAATTTACAGGACCTGGTGGCTTTTTGCCAAGAAGAACGGGCAGCTCTACCATGTGAGAAAGTCAAGGGCCTCATCCACAACTATCACAAAAGATCACATGTCATTATTAATGCTAAATGGGGCAATTCATACTATTAAGAAGTAAGGGTATGCAAACTTTTGAACAGGGACCTTCTCATTATTTTCCTTATTACTATGTTTAATACTAGAATCCCTGAAGCCTACGAAAAAGTCATAATGCCGGGCCACTTTAAATTCCTTCGCACAAATTTTACACTGGCTGTTACAGACTTGAATCAAATGTATGTTTTTATTCTATAATAGCAACTCACTGCTCAAAACTGTAAATGCAGGAAAGACCCAGAATCAAATGCTTGGTTCTTATCTGTGCTTCAGCCAAGTAGACAGGTCTGTCTTGTACCCTAACCCAATTTTCTTCGGTTATATTCTTGAATAAAAGCACACTTGTTATACCTTTTGTGAAAGTGTTTATTTGATAATTGGACTTCAGTCTTCACACATTATACACTTCATATCAACATTTTGTCATTAGTACTATAACATGAAAACTTTTTCTATTTTACCTATGTGTTCATTTATTGCCTCACATTTCCTGTCATCCTACATTTACCCAGATCGTTGTAGACACGCATGAAATTGTATGTATTTCAAATAACGACACACTATTTACCTTATACCAGTGCTACTCCACTTCATGTACTTCAGGGGCCAACAACTGGGAATTAGCCTGACTAAAAGGCTGCAATGCAAAAAAAGTTAACATTTTCTGACATTTTTGGCTTTAATTATTTCCTAAAGATTGAAGTTAGAATGTTTTAAAACTAGTAAATCTAACCCCAAATGCAAACAAAATTTATTAATGTTTAATAAACAATCCTTCAAAAGAATAATAAATGTAGAAATTAGCACTTGATTTAAAGTTGAGTTATCATAAGACTTCACTTGTTATCACTAGATAAGAACAATTTTAATAAATAACATTTATCTGAAAATGGGAGTAAAGTAAAAATACATCTTAGAATAATTATGAAAGCTATTGGAAACTTTTAATGTAATTTAGATCAAATAACATTTTATTGCGTCATCTACTTTTGCTCTTTAAATGCCTGCATATAAGGATAATATGTAAGTTCCATGAATACTGCCATGCTCCACCATAAATACAAACGATAATACAATCGGGATGCTTATTAACGTTCCCTCTTGTCAACCTTAAACAGTTTATTTATACATCTTGTGAGATTTGCCCGGACACCACCAATCAGAAACCACATCTTTATAAATTGCACACGTTTATTAAACATAAACACAGTCCCAACACTACACACAATGCACTCAGCAATAATAACCTCAATAAGTCTGTTTCTCAGTCCTTGGCCGCCTCTATTATTCTCCTCCTGGGAGCTTCATCCTGCTCCCACTCCCAACTCTGGCTCTCCGACTGTTAGGAGGCGGTTCCTTTAATTCCTGCCCGGATGTGCTACAGGTGGCTGAATACGATCTTCCGGCCACACTTCCTGGTGTGGCGGAAATGTTGCCCTTTGCCCCGGAAGCACTCCAAGCGTCCCTGGCAGGTTCATCTGCCATCTTGCCTGGTGTGGTGGAAGTGACAGTTCCCCAGGTCCCATGAGGCTTAAAGCACCCCCTGGCGGTGGCCACGGTTCCCAACAGGTCAAAACCTTTTTGTCCCTTTCCCGAGGTCCTCTTTTTATCCAGGGCGACTGCCCCCTTGTGCCCCGGAAGCTGTTGCTGTCCCTTTCCGGTCCCTCCAGGCATCCCGGCCAGGTAATGACCCCAGTCATCTGTGACAATCTTTAAGTCCACAAACCTGTCAAATAAAAACATTGTACATGATGAAAATTCAGTTATGACAAACTATATACACACAGAATCTGGTTCTTTTGTGAAAAATGTGCCCTGCAGTTATTTTCAACAATAACTCATATGTACGTTAAAATACATTTAATGTAATCCTTTGTACAAAACACATATTGTAAACTTGTCTAAAGTGAAGACTGGGTTTGCATTTTGCTGACCAGTTTTTGTCAGGCTGATATCCAGATGTTGCAGCATGCAGACAGTCTGTTAGGTGCTTGTCAGAGAGGGAATTGTTTTGTTTGCACTTGATAATCGCCATTGCTGAAAATGCGCTTTTATATGCATAACGGGACGCAAAACTGGTCAAAATTTGTGCAAGTTAGGACAAGACCATACTCTCTGCCTGATACATAACGTATCCAGAAGTTCAAAACTAATTCCTCTTTATACTTATGCTGTAAAATGTAGTCATTCTGTGAATCGATAAGCCTTTTCAAATCTTTTCTTTTGAAGCACCAAAGATTTCTGAGCTCCGACGCAGATTTCACTTCAGTAATAAATGGATTTTCAAATGCACAAATCATTGGTTTTAGGTCATTAAAACGATGAACTCCGCTGGGTGGAAAGCAGTGCTGCGCAGCTGACCAACTCGAGCACTCTGGGATGGAAAAAAGTAAAATCGCCTTGATGAAGCTGTTCTTGATAGAGAAGTAGCTTTTCCTGAAAAGCCAGAACATTACTAACAAGAACAGGGAAAATTGTCTTGTTTCCTTGTAACTTCAGTTTAAGTGCATTTAAATGCCTTGTGATGTCGGTAAGAAAAGCAACATCCAGTATGAATTTTTTGTCATTGACATATGCCAGATCAGTGTGCTCCTTCTGCTGAATAAACTGTTGAATTATTGGGCGCAAATCCATAAACCTAAAACCTTAATAAAACGCTACTTCGGCTTAACCATCGAACTTCTGTGTGTAGTGTGATGTCGTGATAGTGCGTTTCATATTCCTCCACTAAAGACCGAAACTCTCTGTGCTTTAGTGACTGTCCTCGGGTGTAATTTACAATCCCAGCTGTCAGCTAAGTTAGGTACAGCCAGCCTCCCATCAGCAGGGAGTTTCCCTCATTTTATACCCAGCTTGTTTAACAAAAAAGAGAGAATATGGCAGTTCAATTTGAGGTTCTACATAGATCGTTATAGCTTGCAGTCGCACCCTGGATTGGAACGTGCAGAAGCACAGTGTTTCTTACAGATGAGCTATCGGCACACTCGGTCTTAAGCAATACGCCCTTGTCAGCACCGCACACATACAAGACCAGTTGCAGCAATTTCTTATTCTGTCACAAGGTGTGTGCAACTTCAGCAGTCTAGACCATACTTACAGTATTTCCTCATTCTTCGTACACACATAGCTTATACAATGTCAAAGGTTACATAAAGTTAGTTCAATACATTGCATTATTAATAGCACAAGAAATACATTCTTATAGCTTAATATCTACATTTAGATTACATTTGTTTGGATAGTTTAACACATTCTTATTTAATGCCTAAGTGACACATTCCTGTAATTTATATTAGCACCACACTTATTATTCAGGAACACTGAAGCTTCTTAACTCTAAATCGCGAATGTGACTGAAAGAATAAAAGTGGGGGAAAAAACACTTTTACAAGTACTATAAATTTGCACTGGCTTTTACAGGCACAAATCAAATGTATGTTTTTATTGTATAATATTAACAATAAGAGTAGCTCACTACTCAAAACGGTAAATTTTCCGGGGAGCCAGTTTCAAACTCACAACCTCTGGGTTATAAGTCAACAGATCTTACCAGTACACCACGGACGTTGTCGTATTGTACTTGCACCTTCTGTGAAAATGTTTTTGATATTTGGCCATCAGCCTTCACACATTATACAGTTCATATCTACATTTTGTTGTTTATTACTAAAATATGAAAATGTTACAAACTGTTTTACATAGAGGGTTTTAGACACAAAACACGCATCAGATTTTTTCCCCTTACAATTTTGGGTAGCTCACTCCAGATAATCAATCGAGGTAGTTGATGGGAGAACATTTGCCCATTCTGAAGCGGCGGGGGGGGTTGGGGATAGGTCTATGGTATTTCAGGCTACTTGGGCTTCGGCTGATGGAGAGGTGCGAAGGGATTTAAGGTGGGCCGGATTTATGTTTTTTTGTTGGCTCTGGTAATTCTAGTGTTAAAAGTAAATGAAATGTCTTTTGCCTGATCAGTCATCTTTTCTTTAAAGTATGGTACATATCTTATAAATTCTCCTAGGGTATGTAAACTTAAGAGCACAGCTTTAGTTTTTTAGCCATATTGCCCAACCCTACGTTGTATACATTGCGGATCAAGTAATCCATGTTGAAATCAAAGCTGTGCTAGACTGACTTCAACAGTCAGTGTTGTTGGCCTTATGTCTCTCTCTTCTAGTGTTTGCAAGGCAAGTGTAATAAGGGCAGTTCTCGGTCCAATAGCACTGATCTCTTCTTATTGTGTTTTTAGCAGCAAAAAATTCTTTGTAAATGCTTTTTGTAATTTTGTTCTTTTGCATATTTAAGTTTTGATAACAGTGTACATTCATTACATATTAGCTTGTTACATGATGTACTTACATGCATGTGTGAAACTTTTACTGTAATTCAGATTTGTTGGGTTGTAAATCATTTTAAGTTTATCTGGTATAGTAGTTGTTTGTTTTTTTTTTCCCCACCCCCCAGGCTGGCAGGAAGGAAAGGAGTGATGCTCTTAACAGTGCCATTGATAGGATGACAAAGAAAACAAGAGACCTTCGAAGACAGGTTTGTTTCAATCTTTGTATATAAATAAAGAAAACCTTTTTATGGTCTGATCAAGGAGGACATTGTTTCCCAGTGAGATTTTATATTCAGTTTTCTACATGGGACTGTAAAGTGACTGGTGTTTTTAGCTTTCCGCACAATTCAGAGTATCAGTTTAGAAACGGATAGCAGAAGCAAAATTGTAGCGTACACATTTTCAGTTTCTTCCCGTCAGTGTTAAAATTGCTGAACTTTGTAGTAGGTTGTATAGTACAATGCTGGAAATAAAAATGTGGATTGAAAATGGGAAGTATTGGTGTCAGACTGGTCATTAACCTTTACATGCACCCAAGTGACCTATAGATAGATATACTTTATTAATCCCCAAGGGGAAATTCACATTCACTGTATTGCTTATTCTAAAAATAACCAAAAGCAGGTCTCTAGAAGAACTAAAAGCAACAAATACTTAAGTTGTCTCAAGTATTTTCGTAAATGTACAGAATATTTAACATTCAGTATAGCCAGTTAAGCTTCTTCGCTAACTTTTTACAATCTTATATTGGTTAATTGTAAGCATAGCTTAAATCTACTTAATTATAGTACATAATCTTTTAAGATTACTGTTGTAACAAATTAAAAAATATTAGGAAACCATAATTGGAAACGGTTGATGCGCAAACTAGTGTGTTTCTTCATGGTCTCGATCCCGGATAAATGGAAGGGTGGGTTACATCAGGAAAGGCATCCGGTGTAACATTTTGCCAGATCAATGTACGGCCAACAATAGATTTCAATACCGGATTGGTCAAGGCCCTGGTTAACAATGGCTGCTACCATTATTGTTGGCTAACAGGGTGCTGGGGGAAATTGGGTTACTGTTGGCCGAAGGAGAAGAGGGGGAAGACATGTGTAAAGACGGGAGGAGAGGAGGAAGTTTAGCAGTAGAATTGAGTAGGAGCTTTGAATTTTGGCATACTGGTAATGGAAGAGGGAGTTAGCTGTGCAAGAGACCAGATAGTTATTAGAGGTGGGTTCAAATTGTTCTACCAGGTTGTAGATGGGAGGAGAATCGGGCTAGGGTTTATCCTGAAGGAATGGTATGTCAAGGGTGCTTTGGAGGTGAAAAGTGTCGGACAGTGATTATAAAGTTGGAAATTGAAGGTGTGATGATGAGTATTAGTAGTGCATATGCCCCACAAGTTGGGTGTGTGATGGATGAGAGAGATGATTTCTGGAGTGAGTTGGGTACAGTAAGGTGCACTTGGGTACACTACTATCTCCAAGGGGGAAAAAGTGGAGATTGGAGCAGATTGCAATGGAAATGTCTGTAAAGGGAAAGGGGGATGAGGAGGTAATGGGTAGGTATGGTGTTAAGTAGAAAAATAAAGGTCAGGTGGTAGTGGATTTTGCAAAAAAGAATGGGACATGGTTATGATTTACATATTTTAAGAAGAGGAAGGAACACAGGGTAACGTACAAGAGTGGAGGAAGATTGTCACATATAGATTATATCCTATGTAGGAGGGTCAGTCTAAAGGAGATTGCAAGGTGGTGTCAGGGAAAGCATAGTTAGGCAGCATAGGATGACATTGAAAATCAAGAGGCGAGAGTGCAGAGCCAAGGATCAAATGGTAGAAGCTGAAAATGGAAGACTGTAAGGTGTAGTTCACAGAGGAGGTAATCCATGCTCTGGATGGCAGTGAAGAGTTACCAGACAGCTGGGCAACTTACATCAGAAGTGGTAAGGGAGAGAGCTATAAGGGTGCTTGATGTGACATCTGGACGAAAGAGAACCTGGTGGTTGAATGGGGAAGTACATGAGAGTATCCAAAGGAAGTGGTTGGCAAAGAAGTGAGAGGTGTAATGGGAGGTGGTAAAGGTTAAAGGTAAGGCATATGTTGAGTTTTATTAGAGTTTGGATGCTAAGGAGGGAGGAGAGGACCTGAACTGATTGGTTAGACAGAGGGAACAAGCTGGGAAAGATGAGCAGCAGGTTTGGATAATAAAGGATAATGATGGAAACAGTCGCAAGTGAGGAGAGTTTGTTGAGCAGATAGAATAAATACTTTGAGAGGTTGACAAATGTAAAAAAAAAAAAGGGAGAAAGTTGGTTGGATGTTGTGGAGATAGTGAACTAAGAAGTGCAATGAATTAGTAAAGACAGCTATGAGAAGGATGAAGAATGGGAAGGTTGTTGGTCTAGTTGATTCCTCTGTGGAAGCATGGTGGTGCTTAGGCAAGATGGCAGTGGAGTTTTTAACCAGATTGTTCAATGTAATCTTGAAAATTGTGAGGATGCCTGAGGAGTGGAGACAGAGTGTACTGGTACTGATTTATAAGAGTAAAGGTGATGTGCAGAACTGTAGTAATTATAGAGGGATAGAATTGATCAGACACAGCATGAAGTTACGTGGAAAAGTAATGGAAGCTAGGTTAAGAAGGGAGGTGGTGATTAATGAGCAGCAGTATGGTTTCACACTGGGAAAGAGCACTAAAGATTTAGCATTGATGGAGAAGTACAGAGGAGGCCAGAAGGATTTCCATTGTGTCCTTGTGGATTTGGATAAAGCATATGACAGGGTGCCTATAGATGAGTTGTGGTATTGTATGAGGAAGTCAGGAGTGGCAGAGAAGTATATGTGAGAGTGGTAAAAGATATGTTTGAAGTGTGACAGTGGTGTGGAAGGAGTGACAGAAGCATTCAACATGGTGGTGGGATTACATCAGGGATCAGCACTGAGCCGTTATTTGCAGTGGTGATGGACAGGTTGACAGAGGAAATTAGACAGGAGTCCCCATGGACTTTGTGGATAACATTTTGATCTGTAATGGGAGGAGGTTGAGAAGACCATGGAGAGATGGAAATGTGCTTTGGATAGGAGAGGAATGAAGGTCCATAGGACCAAATGAGAGGGAGGTCAGAGGAATGGTGAGGATGCAGGGAGTAGAGTTGGTGAAGGTGGATGAGTTTAATTGCTTGGGATCAGCTGTATAGAGTAATTGGGAGCGTAGAGTAGAGGTGAAGAAAGGATTACAGGTAGGGTGGAGAAAAGTGTTGAGTGGTTTGTGACAGATGGGTACCAGCAAGAGTTAAAGGTAAGGTTTACAAGATGGTATTGAGACCAAGCTATGTTACATGGGTTGGAGCTGATGGCATTGACAAAAAAAATAGGAGACAGAGCTGGAGTTAGAGATGTTAAGATTTGCATTGGGTGTGGTGAGTATGGAATGGACTAGGAACAAGTACAGTAGAGGGTCAACTCAGGTTTGTTGACAGAGCCACAGGCGTGCATTTGCATTGGTTTGGACATGTGCAGAGGAGAGAGGTTATGTATATTGGGAGAAGGATGCTAGGGATGGAGCTGTCAGGCAAGAGGAAAAGGCCTAAGAAGGTGGTTTATAGATGTGGTGAAGGAGAACATGCAGGTGGTGAGTGTGGCAGAGCAAGAACATGCAGGTGGTGAGTGTGGCAGAGCAAGAACATGCAGGTGGTGAGTGTGGCAGAGCAAGATAGATAGATAGATAGATAGATACTTTATTAATCCCAATGGATGCAGTGGACAGTAAGCTATGCATCTATCGAGAGCAGCCAAAAGAATTATTATAGATTGTACATAGAAGTTTTTTTAAATAGGGCAGTTTGGAGCATTATATTAATCATTAGTTTACAGCCTGCATCTTAATCTAACTAGACAAAGCCACATTACACCATATTATTGAATAATCTTTAAATGTTCACCGCATTGCACCAAGACTTAATGTCTACTGGCTGGTTTTCTTCTGCTTTTGCTCTTTAGGTATTTCAAATTCTGTAGCAGATCTTTCAGATATATACTTTAGCATCTGCTGGAGTGCCATTTTTAGTCAAAACGGAGAAAGTAAACAATTTTTCTCTTTCAGCTGCGTAAAGCTGTCATGGACCATGTTTCTGACTCTTTCCTGGAGACTAATGTTCCCCTGCTAGTGTTAATTGAAGCTGCCAAGAATGGCAACGAAAAGGAGGTGAAGGAGTATGCCCAAGTGTTCCGAGAACATGCTAACAAGCTCATTGAGGTAGGTACCTCTACTGCATTATAGAATTCTTATCTTGCAGTTGTCAGTAATAAAGTAGAATGCACAATTTTATTGTTTCTTAGGCTTAATTACATTACAAATATTCAAGTCATTGAGCAAAATATATGCATTATGTGAACTAGACATAAAACATCAGTGCTCTAGATTGAATAATGAAAGTTAACTTGAGCAATTGGTCACTGTTACATACTGTATAGTATATACAAATCCATATTACTAACAGAGAATGGTAAACCGGAAGGCACAGACGCAGGTCCTTGGCGATGGACCCAGGAGACATAGTGCGCCGGCGCCTACAGCGCGCGTCTCATAAACCGCAAGCGAAGTCTGATCCACCGCGAACGAAGGAGTCACGGCTCAAAAACGAAAGAGCTCAACTAACGTTGCTTCATTTCTTATTCACAACGCGCCCATAGCTAATGAGTAACGACACAGCCACACAAAAAAGAGGATTCTGCGCTGCACCCCAGAGTCAAACGGAAGAGGCTACGGAGGCCCCACAGGTCCACAAAGAAAGTACGGAAGGCGCAGGAAAGTACGAAAGGCGCAGGCGCCTACAACGCGCTTCTGAACTAAACGTCCACACTACACAGCATGGTACACGCGCTTCTAACACACCGCAAGCATAAACACGAGAGAGTACAGAAACCCCACAGATCCGGACTACACAAATGTGAATCACATTACAGTAATACAATATTAAGCACTTTACACATGGACAACTGTATGTAGCCCTCTCAAGAGAGTACAGAACCCTACACGTCCACACTACACAGCATAGTCAAATCCGACATAGTACGGAAGGTGCAGGTTCCTACAACGCGCTTCGAAAGCACCGCAAGCAAAAACCCGAGAGAGTACAGAAGCCCCAAAGATCTGGACTCCACAGCATATGTGAATCACATTACAGTAATACAATACTATAAGTACTCACAGAAAACACAAACCGAAGAGGCTTCGGCGTCCCGCCCCACAGTCAAACCAGAGAAAGTACGGAGTCCCCAAACGTCCACAAAACACAGCATAGTCAAACCCGAGAGAGTACGGAGGGCGCATGCACCTATACATCGCAAGCGAAGGAGCCACGGCTCAGAAACGAAAGAGCTCAACTAACGGAAATAAGTAATTTTAACAGTATGTGCGATTATCCATATTACTAACAGTAAACGACGTATAACTAATGGAGTCACGGTCATGGCTCCAAAACGAGAAACACCATTAACCCGGCCGGATTACCACTACACAGTCTTAACCGACTTTGTGGCCTTCTAAAGAGAGTACAAAACCCTACACATCCACGCTACACAGCATAGTCAAACCCGACATAGTGCGGAAGGTGCAGCGCCTACAACGCGCTTCTAAAGCACCGCAAGCAAAAACCCGAGAGAGTACAGAAGATCCGGAATCCACAGCATATGTGAATCACATTACAGTAATACAACACTATAAGTACTCACAGAAAACACAAACAGAAGAGGCTTCCGCGTCCCGCCCCACAGTCAAACTAGAGAAAGTACGGAGTCCCCAAACGTCCACAAAACACAGCATAGTCAAACACGAGAGAGTACGGAAGGCGCATGCGCCTATGCACAGCAAGCGAAGGAGCCACGGCACAGAAACGAAAGAGTTCAACTAACGGAAATAGTAATATGGATAATTGCACTCACTGTTAAAATTACCTAACAGTAAACAACGTATACCTAATCATCAAATCCCAAGGACAGATCATGGACAGAGTCGGCCTTTACCTCTCTAAGCCTGTATTTAGACATGGACAACTTTATGTAGCCTTCTCAAGAGTTCGGCATGCATGTGACGTTGACGTCAACATTATAATCACTCCATACCAAGGAAAACTCATTCAAGGACAACACACCATCTTTACTACAAATGTGGGCGTATGAAGATATCCTTTGTACGTCATCTAGACCTTTACACTCCAATATATCTCATACATAGATCTGCGCAAACTCAGACATTCTATACTTACATAACATAACAATTAAACTGCTATTGTCATTTACATATATTACATAGACCTACAGATGTCGTGACGGTGAACATGAAACATATGTAACAATTACCAAGACAGACAATAATCTCTTTCAAATCTATTTCGGGTTACCCAAGACCAGGGGTTGGTGAGCGAAGCGAGCAGGGGCCGGAGCCCCCTAGTACTGTATAGAATATAGCAAGCAACATGTTGGATGATATTTAAAGAAAGAAATCAGTATTTTGTCACAGTTCAGTCGTTCATGTCACTTTGGGTTGTTGAAATATCAATATTGTATACCTAATTAATAAAAATATTGAATTGGGTCATTCTAGTTACATTTTCAAATTTTCAAAAGTACCACAGTAACATTAAGAACATTTCATATTGGTACATTGTAAATTCTTGGTTCAAGATAATTAATATCTAGTGAGTAGTGCTGATCAGTGAATTTTGCCAAAGTGTTATTCGCACTGAATTTGCTGCATTCGCCTTTGTTTGTCGAATTGTGTACCGATAATTTGGCCAGTTTTCCCCATTAACACTAGAATTACCAGAGTCTACGAAAAAACTCGTAGATCCGGCCCACCTTAAAACCGTTCTCGCGCCTCTGCCAGTGTCTTGTCTTCTAAATGTGCTGATTAATACGAGCAGCAAGCAGCCAGCTATTCCATCCCCCACCACCGCAGAACGTTCACTAAGTTTTCCCAGTTCATGCCTTGTTTGATTATCTGGGAGTGACTGAAGTGCTGGAGTTTTAGAGTGGAAATAATAGATAGCTATTTGGAACACACACATTTCATGTGTGTTCCATTTCTACAGTAATCTGTGTAAACACATTTTTAAAACAAACGTTTTTCATATTTTAGTAGTAAATGACAAATGTAGGCATAAACTATATAATGTATGAAGCCTGAAATCCAAAGATCAAGTAAACACTTTCACAAAAGGTTCAAGGAAGAGGCAACAGCTTCAGTGGCATAGCGGTAAGATTTGCTGACTTGTAATCAAGAGTCCCCGGTTTGATCCTGACTCACTCCTATAATTGCCCTTTTCAGTAGTGAGCTGCTCTTTTTGTTAATATTATACAGTACACACATACATTTGGTTTGCGTCTGTAGCACACGGTGTGCATTTATAGGACTTGTAAAAGTTAACGTTTTTTTTTTTAACCTTTTATTTTCTCTAAATCACGATACATAATACCGCCACCCCATCCCCCCCACCCATGGATCTGATGCTTTTATTTTTCATTTGAAATGGAATAACTGGAGATGTGAGTGGACATCTGACTCTAAGTAACAGCGCAAGTACAGACGCAAACCAAGTGTGATCCAGATCAATCCCCTCTCACTCCTATATTTGCTGTTTTCAGTAGTAAGCTGCTCTTTTTGTTAATATAACAGTACACACATACACTTGGTTTGCGTCTGTACTTGCACTGTTACTTAGAGTCAGATCTGGGGTTGGGGGGTTCTGATTGGGGGGGGGGTGTTAAGAGCGCGTGAGCTTATTCAGTGCAGCTGGATCTTCCGCTACGCCGCGGAAGCTGTTGTATGTTCTTGAACCTTTTATGGAAGTGTTTATTTGATGTTTGGACTTCATGCTTCACACATTCTATAGTTTATGCCTACATTTTGTAACATTTATTACTAAAATATGAAAGTTTGTTTTAGCAATGTTGTTTACACAGATTACTGTAGAAACGGAACACACATGAAATGCGTGTGTTCCAAATAACAATCTATTATTTCCACTCAAACTCCACTTCACTCCCAGATAATCAATCAAGGCATGAGCTGGGAGATGCCTGTGCACGTTCTAAGTCGGTGGGGGAATGGAATAGCCGGCTGCTTGCAGCTTGTTTTTATCGGCACATTTAGAGGACCAAGGACGCTGCTGGTGAAGTGCGAATGGTTTTAAGGTGGGCCGGATCTACGAGTTTTTTTGTAGACTCTGGTAATTCTAGTGTTAAGAACATTTCATATTGGTACATTGTAAATTCTTGGCTCAAGGTAATTAATATCTAGTGAGTAGTGTTGATCAGTGAATTTTGCCAAAGCTTTATTTGCACCGAATTTGCTGCATTTACCTTTGTCGACTTAATTACTGATAATTTGGCCAGTTTTCCCCAATGCCCCATAATGCTTTGTGAGGCCAGTGTGACATCCTCTGGAACTGTAACAGCCAACATTGGATGAGCCAGCCCAAGGGTATATAATGCTCATCATTTGCATTACAGAGTATGTGGATTAGTTTGTGGTAGAAGAGATGAGTAAATAATGCAGGTACTCATAATTTCACTTTTATGAAATAATGTACAGCATTCGCCAAATATGCATTGCGATCTTAGAGTTCCATGTCCGTATAAGAGAAAGAGGTGCATGCCTAATTAACCACGTGGAGATAAAAAAAACTTGAAGGAGCCTGTAGCTGCGATTACCAAAAATTACCAAAGTTATGCGGGTTTAGTTTGCTTCATGTGATTATGTCAACAGTGTGACATGTCGAAATGATTCCACAGACATAATGTCTGTTTTTTTAAAAGCTTTAGTAAAAATTCAAAGTAAAACAATTAATTCAAAAGTGGAAGTGGAGAATAAATTGGTATAGCAAAGAAAAGTAGAAAAAAATCTTTAAAAAATTTACTGTTTAAAGCTTATATATCTTGTTTCATTCTTTTAAGTTTGCTCATATAGTCTAACCATTCTAAACGGTCAGAAAACTTTGCCAGTCCCATTTACAAGCTGCAAATGGCCAGTTTGAATTTTCTGACTTTTAACACTTTTGTCTTCTAAATGTGTCAATAAGCCCAAGCAGCCTGCTATACCATCCCCCTCACTGCCGCAGAATGGGCAAGAAGTTCTCCCAGTTCCTGCCTTATCTGGGAGTTGTAAGGGGAAATAATTTAATGTGTTTTTATGTCTACAACAATCTCGTTAAACATTTTTTCATGTTTAGTAATAAATGACAAAATGTAGACATGAACTGTATAATGTGTGAAGGCTGATGGCCAAATATCAAATAAACACTTTCACAGAAGGTGCAAGTACAATACGACAGCTTAAAGTGGTGCAGATCTGCCGAATTTTAATCCAGAGGTTGTGAGTTCGAAACCATCTCCCCCACAAATTTTGAATAGTGAGCTGCTGTTAATATTATACAATAAAATCATACATTTGATTTGTGTCTAACAGCCAGTGTAAATTTATAGCACTTGTAGAAGTTGAGTTTCCCCCCCCCCCCATTTGTATTCTCTGTCATGATGCAACATCCCCCCCATCCCCTCCTATCTGAAACTGGGAATAACTGTAGATGTGAGTGGTGTTGTGAGACAATGGAACTGGAAATTCTCTGATCTGGAGGGATAAAAACTGTCATACAAACGCTGGTGAATCTGCCTTCTTCGTATCTCATCGTCACTTGAAATTTTTTTTATTCAGTTTTATTGAGTGTTCCTGCTCACGCTGAATTAGTATGTACCTTATGGTCCATCATATCAAAGTCGCACTGACAAAAAAAGACACATGTATATATGATATTTGGAAAACTCATTTTATGACCTGTGTAGTACATTTCGGAAAACATTGTGGCACTGATGCAACATTATTCATGTTCATTCGCATGCCTTCTTGCGCTTGTAATTGGTGACCAGTTTTTTTTCTATCTTGGTATTTCCGCTTTGATTTGACAAAATGTGATTGTGCGTCTCTTTGATCTTGCAGAGGCATGGTGGTACGGTAGGTTAGCAGTGGTGTAGCACAGCTCAGGTCACCTTTTTGGCCATAATCAGTCCAGTGTAGTTGGCAGGTGTTTCCCTAGCCCTCATGGACACTTCAAAGATTATTGCACGATTATAATGTAGTCAAATCTAATTCAGTTAGTCCTTCCCCATTGACTTCAATGCATTTCGCCAAGTTCGGCGATATTCTCAAGCACTTCACATGAATTTCTCCGAATTTGAGGTGACGAGAACACCATGGAGTTTGCCCATCACTACTAGTTAGCTGGGCTTTAATTATAGAAGGGTATCCATTTGAATCATTAACATTTTTATGTGTTTATTTTTCTAACCCCCTCCCCCAAAGTCTGAGTTAATTTGTGGCATTGATGTTCATTAAATTGGCAGGGGTGTAGTGTAATGGTTAAGGCTTTAAACCTAAAACTTCAAGCCCTGATGTTGAGGGTTCAGATCCCACTACTGGCACTGTGCAATTATGAGCAAGTCGCTTCTCCTGCCAGTTCTCTAGTTGGAAAAACAAAAATGTAATAGACTGTCTCATATGTTGCAAGTCACCTTGGGTAAAGGTGTTAGTCAAATAATAAGCAAGTAAATAGTGTTGCTTCTCAGATTCTGAAAGTCATTTGTAACCAAGTAGGGAGTTGGCATTCTGTAAGGCTTTTCATTCTCAAAGAAAAAGTGCCTGCATAACCACTCGGCCCAGATTTATTGCAAATGGAGGCAAAATTTATTAGGACATTTGTTAAAGTAGTACTGAAATCACAAACCTTTCAAGTCCTGGGTGAATGTGATAGCTATGCCTGGTGTTTATTCTGTGCAGTATTCCCATAATCACTTCATGGGTTCAAAGAAACCTGTGGCATAAAGTGTGGGTCCTTTATAGTTATTATTATTTGGTTAGGATTTGCATGCACATAATCTGATTTTCCCTTTTGTATGAAGCATCAGTTTGACTTCAGGTATGTTCATGTTAATAATGTGGGAAAGACGTTTGCCAGGCAAACCTTCTAATTGAGAAAGAGGTGGGGCCTTTTTCTATTTGAGAGTGAAAAGGTGGTGGTTTTCTCATTTGATAGATTTCTTTTGCAGTTATACAGTGCATCCGGAAAGTATTCTCAGCACATCACTTTTTCCACATTTTGTTATGTTACAGCCTTATTCCAAAATGGATTAAATTAATTTTTTTTCCTCAGAATTCTAAACACAACACCCCATAATGACAACGTGAAAAAGTTTACTTGAGATTTTTGCAAATTTAATAAAAAAAAATTAAAAAATTGAGAAAGCACATGTACATAAGTATTCACAGCTTTTGCCATGAAGCTCAAAATTGGGCTCAGGTGCATCCTTTTTCCCCGATCATCCTTGAGATGTTTCTGCAGCTTAATTGGAGTCCACCTGTGGTAAATTCAGTTGATTGGACATGATTTGGAAAGGCACACACCCGTCTATATAAGGTCCCACAGTTGACAGTTCATGTCAGAGCACAAACCAAGCATGAAGTCAAAGGAATTGTCTGTAGACTTCCGAGACAGGATTGTCTCGAGGCACAAATCTGGGGAAGGTTACAGACAAATTTCTGCTGCTTTGAAGGTCCCAATGAGCACAGTGGCCTCCATCTGTAAGTGGAAGAAGTTCGAAACCACCAGGACTCTTCCTAGAGCTGGCTGGCCATCTAAACTGAGCAATCGGGGGAGAAGGGCCTTAGTCAGGGAGGTGACCAAGAACCCGATGGTCGCTCTGTCAGAGGTCCTCTGTGGAGAGAGGAGAACCTTCCAGAAGGACAACCATCGCTGCAGCAATCCACCAATCAGGCCTGTATGGCAGAGTGACCAGACGGAAGCCAATCCTTAGTAAAAGGCACATGGCAGCCCGCCTGGAGTTTGCCAAAAGGCACCTGAAGGACTCTCAGACCATGAGAAAGAAAATTCTGTGGTCTGATGAGACAAAGATTGAACTCTTTGGTGTGAATGCCAGGCGTCATGACGTTTGGAAGAAACCAGGCACCGCTCATCACCAGGCCAATACCATCCCTACAGTGAAGCATGGTGGTGGCAGCATCATGCTGTGGGGATGTTTTTCAGTGGCAGGGACTGGGAGACTAGTCAGGATAAAGGGAAAGATGACTGCAGCAATGTACAGAGACATCCTGGGTGAAAACCTGCTCCAGAGCGCTCTTGACCACAGACTGGGGCGACAGTTCATCTTTCAGCAGGACAACGACCCTAAGCACACAGCCAAGATATCAAAGGAGTGGCTTCAGGACAACTCTGCGAATGTCCTTGTGTGGCCAAGCAGAGCCCAGACTTGAATCCGATTGAACATCTCTGGAGAGATCTTAAAATGGCTGTGCACCGACGCTTCCCATCCAACCTGATGGAGCTTGAGAGGTGCTGCAAAGAGGAATGGGCGAAACTGGCCAAGGATAGGTGTGCCAAGCTTGTGGCATCATATTCAAAAAGACTTGAGGCTGTAATTGCTGCCAAAGGTGCATCGACACAGTATTGAGCAAAGGCTGTGAATACTTATGTACATGTGATTTCTCAGTTTTTTATTTTTAATAAATTTGCAAAAACCTCAAACTTTTTTTTTCACGTTGTCATTATGGGGTGTTGTGTGTAGAATTCTGTGGAAAAAAATGAATTTAATCCATTTTGGAATAAGGCTGTAACATAAAAAAATGTGGAAAAAGTGATGCGCTGTGAATACTTTCCAGATGCACTGTAGATGCTACCTAACAAAGATGCTGATAGCTTTCTCCCAAATTTGTGCAAAGACTAATGATGTGAAAAATTCTTTAGTTGCATTGTATGTCTGACTTTCATATCACTGCCTTATAGACACCTGACTTACTGAATCTACAGTGCTTGCATCTTAAATATATTATGTTTTTTTTTCCTGTACAATAATTGTGGAAACTAGAATGAATAAAGCAGATTCTTGTCTTTGTTGGTGATCCAAAATGCTCCATCCACATCTCTGAACAACATTAGTTGATGAGTTGATTTTGCTGTTGAACATGTAAACAAAGAAAATGGTTATCGGTCTGATTATTATTTTCTTTGAAGAACAGAATGTTCAGTGCACCATCTGACACTGTGCAAACACCAAAATGTATGAAAAAAAAATTAAAGATTTTTGTGCCATTTTAATTGTCAGTGTGTGTGTATTTGTTTGTTGTCCATACTAGTGATGAAAAATGTGACAATCCTATACTAAATTGCCCCAACACACACAGCTGTTTTTATCCAGAAATTGGTTGATTCATTTAAATACAGAACTCAAGTTTTTAACTGAACTTTATTAAATTCCTAAAGTTGAGGTGTAAATATGTAATATGTAAATAAACTACAATAAAGTAACCTGATGTTTGCAAAAGGAAAAGGATATAGTTGTGGCAAACATGTTATGTTAAAGATAAACAAAGTTGAATGAAGATTATTTCCATTACATAAACACAATATGACTCCTTGTTCACATTTTAAAGGATGTCAGTCTGTTTTTTAGCTCATTTTCTGCTTCTGTGGGAGAGATAAAAATACAGAATTGGCTATCAATTTACTTTCAGTAAGCTATGGAGTTCAGCTCATTTTGCAGTAGTTGACAGAGAAATCTAGGGAAAATCTGCATTTTGAATATAGTCTCATCTTTCTGTCTTAGAATCGACATTAAACTTTCTTTGTCCCATAATTTTCATTGCCTGCCTCTATCCCTTTTTCTCTCCCACATTCGCTGTCAGTTGGAGTGGATGCTATATTGTAAGTTCCTGGCTGATCCATTCCTCCGCCTTCTTCCTCATGCTCAGTTGATGGTAGGCCGTATTGTGAGCCTCAGGTTGAGACTGGCTTAGATGTAGGTTTTTAGTTACTCTTTCCTTCTCTTTAACCTCCTTAGTGTTACATTTCTTCTCAAAAAAATATGTAAAAAGCGCTGAATGGTTTGGCTTAAAAAAATTACATATTTATTAAATCTGATCTTTCTACTGCAAAGTCCGTTTATGAAGTTTATTAATGATGCAAATAATAGTAATAAAGAATAATAAAAAAATGCTTATACCGTATATGCTGTCAAAATGTGGTATTTGTGTGGTATATCTTGAAGCAGAGTGAAATGCACAATCCAGCGTCACAATCGGGACAATAGTAGCAATAGTATTTCCTTACGTATTTCCTTTCCTCACTGATCAGCTTTTGAACAGCACACTGCACATGTGCGGTTGATACAAGTGTTGCTTTCGGATTTATCAGAATCACTTTCGATTTCACTGCCTGAAGACCAATTCACTTCATTATCGCTGCTCGTATCACTGTAAAGATCGTGCAACACCTGGGCTGCTGAAAAACATTTCTTAGAAGACACCATTTTGAGGCTAGGAGAAGACGTGGCTGCATTGTTGCCTGGGTAACACTTGGGCCTGTCTCTTCTGCAGGACATGCCTATATCGGTTCTCAAGCACAGTTGCCTGAGTAGCTCAAGATTAATACCTTTTAGCACTGTTTTTACAATGACTCGGGTCTAACTCTACGGAGGTTAAGCTCTCACTCACTCACACCCCCCACCCCCCCTTGGGTTCCTCCTCATGTTTTTTAATATACAGTACATGTAAACAGAATCTCTTTATCATGTTTAATGAACACTTTCTTGACCAAAGCGCATTGTTTTGTTTATTCATATGTTTAAGAATATTGTGTAGGATGTTTTTCATGTTTATATAATAAGTACTCCCTTTATAATTAGTACTCCTACTATATTAAAATTAATGATATGCTGAAAAATGTAAGGCTTTTTTTTCCTGGTTGCTGAATGCATGTCTAAATATTAATCATGGAAATGTCATTGACTTTGCTTTATGAAAGTGATACTACTAGGGATCTGAAATCACTAAGTGACTTCTCAGCTGGTGCATTATTCTTAACCTTATTTGAAAACCGGTCTGTTTACTAAACAAGATATAGAAACAGCAATGGAGGTTAAATCTTTTTATTGAATGCCAGTATTAATTGTTCTATAAAGAGAGATACTGGTACACCTCAAACAAATGTTTTGTTAAAGTGAAGCATTAGTCTTAAAAGTTATTGTTGTTTGATCAGATCCCATCATAACTTATTTTAAGAATAGTTCTAGGTTGTGTAAAATTTAGGATTTTGTGAATGTAGTGATATGCTGGAGCCACTGATTATTAGGAAAATGTAAAGTTAATTCTTTTGATTTACATCTTCATAATTTTCTGATATTTCATTTACTATTCATGGTATGTACTATACCTTGCCCAGACATTGGTTTACAGGTTATTTGCAGTGCATAGTGTAAACTCTATGGATTCGTGAAGTTAATGGTCCAAGGTTTTGCTTTTATTTTGATTTGCTTTAAGAACCGTTTGTTTTTTAAAATGTGTCCCATTGTGGTTTTTGTTAGTAATTTAGAACTGCTCTTTCTGGTCACTATTTCAAATACTTCAGGGATAGCACTCATTGAACATTGAAACTGCCTTAACCTCAAAATAGAAAAATGAAAAATTACCATCTGTTTGATTTACATTCCATCAGAATGTTTTTTGCTGAAGGTCTTATGAAAGTTTTAGTCATTTTTGAAGTTATTTCAATGCAGCTGGGCATCTGTTTGTCTTTGTTCATTTTAAGACATTGTGTTGGAAAGTCTAAAAGTAGCAATGTTTAAAATTAATTTTGAAATGTCAGTGAAAAAGTCATATGTATTTTGTGTAAAATACTTTAGTGTGATTGGTTTTTCATGACAAATGTTTAGACTTCTCTGTAAAAAGACACATTTTAATTTAGTCACTATATATCAACATGATGATTAGGGTTATATAGAAAGGTCAACTAATTTGAAGTACTAGAATCAGTTTATTGATCTGTGCAGAGAAATATTTGCTATCAGTAAAATCATTTTTGTGATTATCAGCTAAACATTAATACTCCAGGATTATTATTAAATCCTTTCAGTTTCTTTAAAACTGAAGATGGTTAATAGATGGTTAACCAAGGTGCTAGTGAGATGATTCATAGTGGTTCATTCTTTATAGGTTGCAAATCTTGCTTGTTCCATCTCCAATAACGAAGAAGGTGTAAAACTCGTCCGTATGGCTGCTTCTCAGCTTGAAGCACTCTGCCCACAGGTATGTTTAAAATTCTGGGGTTTTGGTTTGCATGTTAGCATAATGTATTCTGTGTGTTTACTGTTCTTGTACAATTTTCAGTAATTTGTACACAACTGATTTTTTGTGCATGTTTCATCTGTAAGTTTAAAGTTTTGTTTTGAAACACTATTGTTTTAGCATCACCAGTGTATTTTTCTTTTCTATTGGTTCATCACAAGCTAACTTATGTTCAGGTATAATGTTTTATTTACATTTGTTGCACAATTTGATTTCTAGGTTTTGACACATTTGCTGCTGCATTTTGGTAGACGGTTGTAGTGTTCTGATGCCATCTGTATATTGTCTATGGGGGGGAGAGAGTCCCTCTCAGGTAGAAAAGTATGTTAGGTTACTTGATAACTGTAAATGTGACATCACTGAGTTTGAGGAAGAGTATATCCTTTGATAGACTGTATGCTTGTCTAGGGTTGATATCTGTCGTGCACAAAGTGCTCGTAGAATAGGCTTTGGCCCCTGCAGATTTAAATTGGGGGCAACAAAGTTATTTGCATGATTAAACAATGAATAAGGCACATAAAGCATACTCACAATGTGGCCTGGCCTGATCTAATACTGCTGTTAATTTAATCTTCATGAGGAGTGTGGATATCCAAACCCCAAATAATGAAGTGCTTTGACTGAAGTTGCGGTTTCTGAGTTCTAGAAAATGTTCTGCAGCTTCTGTTTAATTATTGTTGTTTCTTTGAGAATGTATTGCTGATATATTAGAAGAAACAGGCTTAAAATATTCTGTTATTATGGCAGGTAATTAATGCTGCCTTGGCTCTTGCTGCAAAACCAAATAGTAAAGTGGCACAGGACAATATGGAACTTTTTAAACAACAGTGGGAAAAGCAAGTTCACGTTCTCACAGATGCTGTTGATGACATCACCTCTATTGACGATTTCCTGTCTGTGTCTGGTAAGGAATGTTTCTGTAAATTTTCAGCATTATTTTGGTGGCTCATTTTTAATGTGATAATTATTGTTTGATAAAGGATTCACCTACACGGTCCCACATACATAATGTAATTTTTGGATAATGATTTCTTAACCAAAAACTGCATGTAATTTGTGTTTTACAGGTTTACCTTTCGGGTGTTTATTTAATATAAGTATCCTTTTCTTCTTGCTATGCATTTCCCTGCTTTATAGTTAACCAAATCTTGTAGATTATCTGTGACTTCCTCCATTTCTAGTGATGTTTCTTTGCTACCACATTCCAGGTAGATGATCACTTGTATGAGCTGGGTTTATGAGAATTGGAGTGGGGGTGGAAATGAGTGAATTATATCTTAAATTTTACACCAATGCTGTGGTGCTTTACTCGCTCTAAGTGGTGAACTATAGATGCCATGGAACACCGGGTAGACTTTTGTTTGCAAGCTATGTTATGTGGATTGGTGTTTTCACACGAGTAGAATGGATATACTTATTAATGCTAATACTATATGCAGTGCTTGTTCTCAGACATCAGTTATTCTTAGAATGTTTAAAGAAATGTATATGTATTTATTTTTGTGGATCCCTTAAAAATGTATATTCTGTCCTTGTGATGTAATGAAGATGAGCACCCACTCCTTTTAATAGCAGTATACAATTAAAGATTAGATACTGAACAGATATAATTGCAGGCATTCTTACTTGACGGTAGTCTCCATGTGACTTCTCAGCTGACACCATTAGTTATGGCTCTATAATGTCTATCTAAACTTCAAATATCTAAACTTCAAATTTATTCAGGTGTTATTGTGTTTGTGTTGTGTGACTCCAGATCCCCAGTGAGAGAGCACTAAAAATGTCCCCATGTAACAAGTTTTCTTATTCTTATCAACTTGAATATTGTGTTGGAGCATCACATGGCATACCAGCTTCAAGGCTCAATGTTTAGAGTATTTTTTTCTGTCCCTAGAGCTGAATATATTTAGTTTTTAGGAAGAACTGAAAGTGGCATTTCTGCATCCCCAAAGCTGTTTCTACAAATAGATTGTATTTGGGGATTTTAACAAAGTATTAGATTGGTGTGTGCATGATCGTTTTTCTGCCACAAAATCTCTGCTGCCTTTATCTACCTAAATGATAGCTCTGAATTCTTCACTGGATTCTTCAGACAATCCTGTCATTTCTGTGAATAAATTGGTACTTTCTTCAGCTGTTCATGATTCTATCTTACTCTCGTGCTTTGTTGCGGAGTCTAAACTAGAGGCCTTGCCTGTGCTGTGGATTGTATAATTTATTGTGCTACTTTTGGTATCTTACGACAACCACATTTCATCCATCACAGATCTCTTCGGAGGCTGTACTGAAGTTTGCTCTCCGCTTTCCTGACTGTTAGAGAAATCTGGTACAGAGCAGATAGTCAGAATAAAACTCTCTGATTCAAATTTAAGGAACAGGGGGGTAAATTTTGGAAATCTATGCTCAGTGAATCTGTTGAGTGGGATTAAATATATTCAAATAGATCAGGCAATTTTATCTAAAGGTCAGTGAAGATGGCTTTAATGGACGTTCGGTCTGTGACTACTAAACTGTTTATTCTGAATGACGTTTTTACATCTTACTAGTTAGATTTTTTTTTATGTATGTCAGATTTGGCTACATGTCAGTGACTTTTCATCTCTTCATAATCTCTTGCCTCCAGACTGTAACTCCTTTTAATGTACCTAGAAGCACTGGTCTGGGGTGGTGGGCTTGCAATGGTTTTTGCTAATATATTTAAATGTAGATCTATGCCTTTAGACAATTTTTCCAGTTTTGAAGCTTAGCTATTTAAAATTGAGCTTACCAGTTCTGTGCAGTATGTACAGGGTTACAGATCACCTGGATATAATGATGATTCTATCCTGGAGATCTCTGACTTTTTATCTTTGGTGATGCGTACTGTTAGCCTGCTAGTTCTGGAAGATTCATAATTGTTGCCCAACGAAACGCATGCTTAAAGACTTTTTAGGTCTGGTGTAATCCTTTAATGTATCCCAGGTGGTTTCAAGTCCAACTCCTCAGGAAGATCATGTGCTGTACCTAGTTTATTTTAGTCTTACTGTGAAAAATGTAAGGTTTTTGATGCCTGCTTTTCAGATCACTATGCTGTCATTTTTGAACTTGATCTCCTATGTCCATCCAGGAATTTAACACATCCACAGCATCACTTACAAGTATGGAATCTGCGCTGCAGTTTTGTGATACCTTTTCAAACTGTGCTTCAATGCACATAGCCTGGTAAGGCTCCTAGATTATACATGTAAGCAAACACTGGACACAATTGCACCATTAAGGTTAAGGAGAGCCAGGGTTAAGTCCAGTGCTTGGCCTTGGCTAAATGAAAACTACTCGTGCTGTCAGACAGAAATGCAGGCAGGCTGAGTGCAGGTGGGAAAAGATTAAATTCCAGGGGTCTCATGTATAAACTGTGTGTACGTACAAAAATGTTACGTACAAAAATGTTACGTACACCCATTTTCATGGTCTCATCGTGATGTATTAAAAACTAAACTTGTGTGAATGTGCGTGGATTTATGACGCCAGCTCAAACCATTGTGTACGCAAGTTTTCATCTCGACTTTGCAAACTGGCGGTACCCAGAATCAAAGCAGTGCTATTGTTCCTGTGTGGTTTCCTTTTATTTTTTTAGATTCACATCTCTGACGCAGCTTTATCAAATACACTGAAATTAACTGCATATGGTTTTTTACTTTTAAGACAACTGATTGTAATCAACCTATAACAATATAATGGTCCACGGAATGGCCAAACTATTCCAAATACCATAGCTTTTTTAGCGTTGTTACTCACAGTACACCACTCAGAGTATTTTAACCCACTGTATCTGAATGTGGAATCACAGGTAGCTGATTGAAAAGCTCCACAGCAGATTGTGTCAAGAGCAGAGAGAATTATTGATATACAACTTCTAGCATATGCTGCCTCAGCCATGCGAATGGCCTTTTTGAACTTCTCCCCTTTGGCAAACGCTTCAGTGTCTTTCTTTTAGGGACCTCCTAGTTCAGAAAGTTTCATCCGAAGTAAACGCACGCAATCACTCCAAGTACTCTTGGTAGAACTATTTGTACTTATAAATACAATTACCTCACTTGTGAACTTGCATTACAGGTGTAATATTGCACAATCTGAGCCACTTATACCTCCATATTGCATGTTTTGCATTGGTTGTTATTGTTGTTGTTAGTATTGTAATGAATTATTATTATTTTACCATTTTATAGGAAAATAAGTTTATGGAGGATTTTCATATTGACTCTTTGTGCAATGCAATAATTAAAGGAATTAAATTCAATAAAAGAGAGCATATTTACAGATGACGACTAGCTTCTAAGTCGATTCAGATTTCCAAGCATGGCCTTCTTGGAGCTCTATCTTAAGATGAAATGCTATATATATATATATATATATATATATATATATATATATATATATATACACACACACACACACGCTAGGGGGCTTCGCTCGCCAAACCCTGTGTTTGGTTTTCCGGATACACACTTTTAATGTTTTTTTTCTTTGAATTGTTGCTATTTCATTAGTTTCACTTTTATTTCAGAACTTCTGTAAAAACAATATTTGTAATCTTGCGAGTCCCAATATGCTGAATCTTTTTAATGAGGTCAGGACAGGTTTCTCTGTTTGGAATTTCAGCACAGACAAAACAATCTACATCAGCAGTCAATTTTTTTTTACATAATTTTTTTTTTTTTTTTTTTTTACAAAGTAAAAAAGTAAGAGTTTTGCATTGGACTCCTGTCTGTAAAGTCTTGCTATTTTCCTCTCGCATTTCGAAAGTACATGGGGTTACCAAGGTGATACCCCAGCTTTTGTCTAGGTTTTTGTACAAGGACTAGACAGAACGTTTTTGACTCCTGGGGTAAATTTAGCTTTTTAAATAAGCAGACAGATAAATATATATACATTAACAAAGTAACCAATAAATACATGTGCGGTAAACTACGTTTTTGAAATTCTCAAGATTCTTTATTTGTCACATGCATAGTTATACAGGACAACACGTAGTGAAATGCATCCTGATCCGCTTATCAAAAACTGCAAAGTTAGAAGAATATCAGTTAAATTAACAAAAAGTCATAGATTGAAAGATAACAGTATAGTAGAACATAATAAGTAAAATTATGTGTATAAAGTAGAATTAAGTGTTAAGGTGCAATAATGTAGTAGTTATTGTGCAAAACCAAAGTTAGACTGGTGCATAGTTAAATGAGGCAGTTTGTTTGCGCTACTGCGATCTTTACTTTCTTTTTTATATTTTCTAATTTTCCTACTTTTATATCCTTTAACTTTCTCCACATGTCTAGCACAGTTTTTTGAGCCTTTCTAATTTCACTGGTTTCATAGTCTCTAACCTGCTCTGCATGTGTTTAGCGCCAACATTTGTAAACGTCTTTATAAAGTTCTAGTTTGTCATTTTACTCATTGTCTTTTAATTCTGAGCCGTACAATACATAGAACAGAATAAATCCTCAATACAGTATAAAAATAAAAATTCTAGAAGTACAGAGTAGAATTTCACATTAGATGATATCACATAATATGATTTGGATTTGTTTGAAGTCCTGGAGACCTCATTCATCAAGCTGCCTCCGCCATTTTGCCATTCCACATCTGAAATAGCGCTAATCCGATGAAGGGACGTGGGAATGAGGGGTCCTCATTCATCAGGGATGACTTTACCTTAGGTAGGCAATCTACAATTTAAAGAGATTATTTTCTTGTGAATTGTTACATATGCATTATTTTCACTTTTACTTCAAAAACTTTTGTAAAAACAATACTTGTCCTTTATTTTCGGCCACGTGCGTGGTTACATCTTTCTTCCCAGACGTATAATACTGCTCGTGTTGTGAAGGGTGTTGCGGCTGAACGTGCACTAAGGAGATGCCTTTGGATCATTTGCTGCCTTTTTGTTGCTTGCTAGCTGCCTCTTCTGCCTATCGCATGTCGTTTTAAGAGCTGGGAACACATGCTGCTTGCCTGCCAAAAGCAATCCAACAACTGTTAGCTTAGAGATCTGTTGACTTGTTTTAAATGATGGCTCACTGCCTGGTCTCGCGTGATGTTGTAAAAGCAATACCTGTCTTTTATTACTGGCCCCGGGCGTGGTTGAATTCTTTCTTGTAGGATGTATAACGCTGCTCGCGTTTGGTAGGGGTTACTGCAGATGATCTGACTGACTTGACTTGACTGCAACTCCTTAGCGTGCGTTCAGCTCTCCCTTCACAACGTGAGCAGCGTTATACATCCTGCGAGAAAGATTTAACCATGCCCGGGGCTGCAAATAAAGGACAAGTACAGTGGAATCTTGGTTCACGAACGTCTCGGCACACATACAAATCGGTTTACGACCAAAAAGTTCGCCAAACTTTTGCCTCGGTTCACGACCACACACTCCGTATACGAACAAGCCAGTTTCCCTTTCGGTTTGTACATGTTCAGTCTCTCCCTGTGCATTTCCTATGCAGCGAGTGAGAGAGCGCGCGACACACACACACAGAGGCAGTGCGAGAGAGAGACACAGACCACGCACACACACAGGCAGCGTGAGAGAGAGAGAGGGCTGGATGCATAAGGTAGGAAGGCAGTTAAAGAATGCACTGGGCTTGATTTTGTTTTCACTTCTGTTTACAGCGATTGGTTCGTAGCGTGCATTGTTGCAATGTTACTTTTCTTGGTGGTTTATTAAATTACAGATTTTTTCAAATGTTCATTTTTTTTCCCCTGTGCTTAAAACTCATTAAAAAAAAAGTGTTTTTAGCCAGCGGTTGGTAGCGCTATAGCGCAAACTATTGCAGTGTTAGTTTTCTCTGTTGTTCAAGGTTTTCTCAGTGTTGTTCAATGTTTTTACATTTAGTTTACTATTACGCTGTGCATTCTATGGTTTAATTAACTATATTTGTGCTTAAAAACTTAAATATGTACATTTACATACAGTTTGTATAGTCTGGAACAGATTAATTGTATTTACATACAATCCTATGGAGGAAATTGCTTTGGTTCATGACCAAATCGGTTTACGACCAGAGTTTTGGAAGGAATTATGGTCGTGAACCGAGGTTCCAATGTTTTTTACAAAAGTTTTAAAGTAAAAGTGAAACTAATACATATGTAACAATTCCCATGAAAATAATCTCTTTAAATTGTATATCCGGTAAACAAAATTCGGGGGTGGGCGAACAAAGTGAGCAGGGGGCAGAGCCCCTAGTACAAATTTTTTTAACTTCATTTAAATGTATACAGTTAATAATTAAATGTGTGGACACTGGCAGCGATGAATTGACCCTGTTCAGGGATTGTCCCTGCCTCATGTTGTATGCTTGCTGGATGAATTGATAGATGGAATAATTAAACATGTACTATGAAGATATTTCAATGTTCCATAAAGGTTTTGAAGAATCTGCATTCTTAGCTTACAGATGGCTTAACATTTATTAAAATGATGATTGTGTGGCAATTGGTTACTTGGAGAAAGAAAAGGAATGACAAAAAAGAGACAGTACTGCTGCATTAAATTACTTTATCCAGGGTCGCGCATGGCATAGCATGAGCAATCTCTGGATGGTGCGCCAGCTTGTCACTACCACTGTGCCAATGTGCCCCCTTGTTTTGTACATGCTTTAATTCCTGTCATCATGAAAATGATACCAAGTATACATCTTAATATTAAAATTGTTCAGGAAGCTGTAATATCCATCCATTCTCTTCCGCTTATCTGGGATCGGGTCTTGTGGGCAGCAGCTTGAGCAGAGATGCCCAGAATTCCTTCTCCCAGGCCACTTCTACTAGCTCTTCCGGGGGAATTCGGAGGCGTTCCCAGGCCAGCTGAGAGACACAGTCCCTCCAACGTGTCCTGGGTGTTCCCCGGGGCCTCCTCCTGGTTAGACGTGCCTGGAACATCTTACCAGGACATCCAGGAGGCATCCTGATCAGATGCCCGAGCCGCCTCATCTGACTCCTGTTGATGCGGAGGAGCAGTGGCTCTACTCTGAGCTCCTCCCAGATGACCGAGCTTCTCACCCTATCTTTAAGGGAAAGCTCAGACACCCTGCAGAGGAAACTCATTTCAGCCGCTTGTATTTGCAGTCTGTTTCGGTCACTACCCATAGCTCATGACCATAGGTGAGGGTAGGAACGTAGATTGACTGGTAAATTGAGAGCTTTGCTTTTCGGCTCAGCTCCTTTTTCAGCACGACAGACTGATGGCAGAGTAGTGCTAGGCGGTATGACCAAAATTCTATATCACGGTATTTTTCAAAATTATTCCGGTTTCACAGTATTCAACGGTATATATTTTTTTCCCCATGCATGAGTGGATGTTAACCACATTTTCCACCGCAATTACTGCAGTAGACTGGCTAAGAATAACCTATTCCACTGTCATGAGAATTGTGCATTGTACAAAAAAAACATTTTTAATGTGCACCCAAGTATTAATACAGGTTTGCATGGCCCCATAAAGTGATAGTTTTCAAGGGGGTGGCATTAATGAAGAGAAGGAATCACATTGCATGACAGTTGCAGTCAAAATATAGAACCTTTTTATTGAACACATTTTGCAAACAACTTAAACTAAAATTTTGACAACATATTTTCAACCATACAAAGAGGCATTTAGACTTTGTAAAATATCCAGAGGTGCTTGTCAAAAGTTGTACTGCACTGAACATGTCTTAGAAAAGGAATAAATAGTAAATATTTTTGTAAACCAACTGCACTTTGTTAATGGCAACAATCTCTGTCCACTGACATGTTAAAGTGACTTTTTAAACAACTTTACCATCGTTAAATTGCATAATATTTAAACTAATAAATACAGTGCATCCGGAAAGTATTCACAGCACATCACTTTTTCCACATTTTATGTTACAGCCTTATTCCAAAATGGATTAAATTCATTTTTTTCCTCAGAATTCTATACACAACACCCCATAATGACAATGTGAAGAAAGTTTACTTGAGGTTTTTGCAAATTTATTAAAAATAAAACAAAATTGAGAAAGCACATGTACATAGGTATTGACAGTTTTTGCCATGAAGCTCAAAATTGAGCTCAGGTGCATCCTGTTTCC
The DNA here is from genome assembly GCF_900747795.2 of Erpetoichthys calabaricus. Lineage (NCBI taxonomy): Eukaryota > Metazoa > Chordata > Cladistia > Polypteriformes > Polypteridae > Erpetoichthys > Erpetoichthys calabaricus. Next base: position 110,390,140 of record NC_041404.2, read on the forward strand.
CCTGGTCATCCTTGAGATGTTTCTGCAGCTTAATTGGAGTCCACCTTTGGTAAATTCAGTTGATTGGACATGATTTGGAAAGGCACACACCTGTCTATATAAGGTCCCACAGTTGACAGTTTGTCAGAGCACATACCAAGCATGAAGTCAAAGGAATTGTCTGTAGACCTCCGACAGGATTGTCTCGAGGCACAAATCTGGGGAAGGTTACAGAAAAATTTCTGCTGCTTTGAAGGTCCCAATGAGCACAGTGGCCTCCATCATCCGTAAGTGGAAGAAGTTCGAAACCACCAGGACTCTTCCTAGAGCTGGCTGGCCATCTAAACTGAGCGATCTGGGGAGAAGGGCCTTAGTCAGGGAGGTGACCAAGGACCCGATAGTCACTCTGTCAGAGGTCCTCTGGAAGGTTCTCCTCTCTCCACAGAAGGACAACCATCTCTGCAGCAATCCACCAATCAGGCCTGTATGGTAGAGTGGCCAGACGGAAGCCACTCCTTAGTAAAAGGCACATGGCAGCCCGCCTGGAGTTTGCCAAAAGGCACCTGAAGGACTCTCAGACCATGAGAAAGAAAATTCTCTGGTCTGATGAGACAAAGATTGAACTCTTTGGTGTTGAATGCCAGGCGTCATGACGTTTTGGAGGAAACCAGGCACCGCTCATCACCAGGCCGATACCATCCCTACAGTGAAGCATGGTGGTGGCAGCATCATGCTGTGGGGATGTTTTTCAGTGGTAGGGACTGGGAGACTAGCCGGGATAAAGGGCAAAATGACTGCAGCAATGTACAGACACATCCTGGATGAAAACCTGCTCCAAAGCACTCTTGACCTCAGACTGGGGCGACGGTTCATCTTTCAGCAGGACAACGACCCTAAGCACACAGCCAAGATATCAAAGGAGTGGCTTCAGGACAACTCTGTGAATGTCCTTGAGTGGCCCAGCCAGAGCCCAGACTTGAATCCGATTGAACATCTCTGGAGAGATCTTAAAATGGCTGTGCCCTGACGCTTCCCATCCAACCTGATGGAGCTTGAGAGGTACTGCAAAGAGGAGTGGATGAAACTGGCCAAGGATAGGTGTGCCAAGCTTGTGGCATCATATTCAAAAAGACTTGAGGCTGTAATTGCTGCCAAAGGTGCATCGACAAAAGTATTGAGCAAAGGCTGTGAATACTTATGCACATGTGATTTCTCAGTTTTTTTATTTTTAATAAATTTGCAGAAACCTCAAACTTTTTTCACGTTGTTATTATTGGGTGTTGTGTGTAGAATTCTGAGGAAAAAAACTAATTTAATCTATTTTGGAATAAGGCTGCAGCGTAACAAAATGTGGAATAAAATAAATAGTGCAACTTCCAGTAATAATACTATTCAAAACTTGAGCCCAGGTGCATTATATTCACCAAATAAATATAAAACAAGTGCAACTTGGTGATGACATCTTTACTAACTGAACCATCATTAAGGCAAATTGCATTAATATGGACCTTGCTTCAAGCTAAGATATATACATAAATAATAAACCTGCAACTTGCATTTATAATACTATTTGTGGTATAGCCCTACGGAATTGTATTAGGGCCACAGTGAAGAAAAAAAAAAAACCTAAAATGTCGAGAATAAAGTAGACAATGTTGACTTTATTCTCTACATTCCCACTTTATTCTCGCCGTTTGTCTAGATTACAGTCGACATTTCCACTTTATTCTCATAGTTTATTTTGTAATTTAAAAATAAAAAGAATGTTGTAAACTAAACTTCATCCTAAAATCAATGTTTAATTCACTAGATTTTCTCAAACCCCATCATAAGTTAATGTAGCACATTACATGCTTTGTGTTAAGTGTTTGCCAACCCAGTTGTTAAATCGCTACGCGCTTCTTAACCTGACTTCCTCTACACCAAGGGTCCCCAACCCCCTGTCCGCGGCCCACTACCAGGCCGCAGCCGTCTGACAGCTGGGCCGCGAGAGAACTGCCAGCAACAGAGACTCACTCAGACTTTTTAGAACGCTTGGCAGGCGGGGCTTTGCAGTGGCGCAGAGAGAGGCGAGAGACCGAGGTGAGAGAGTATTACAACAAAGTATTTTATGGTCTTGACAGTTTCCCCATATGACACGAGTCTATAGAAATCTTGTTACTACGAAGTACATTCAGCAGATAGTTTCATTACAACGAAGTGACTTTGAAATGCTTGAATGAATCATCCACAGAGCAGTTAGATCTGTGGTCGCAGCTCAGTTGTACACATTTGCACAACAATCCCCAGACAGAAACAATGTAAAAAAAAAAAAAAAAATTCTTTCTTCGAACTTTCCTCGTACGGTTTTTTTTTTTTTAATGTTTTTGTTTTCTGTGGTGTTCAGTGATACCTTTTGCTTATTGCTTGTCAACATTTGAAAAACGTCCATTGGAATTTAACTCCTTGTCACCCTCCTATAGAAACGGCAGACACCAAAAAACGATAACAGTGTTAATGTTTGTGGTGTGCAATCTGTTGGAATGACAAATGCAATGCATATATCTTTGTTATATGCAAAAAAAGAAGAAAAATCACGGGTTGCAAACGTATGCGAACTGCTTAATAACTTCATATTAATAGAAATGTAATGTAAATTGTGTATAAAACTCCCCTACAAACCCGCCTCGAATCCTCAAACAACCCGTCCCCCCCCCACCCCCAGCCCCCAGGAAAATTTGCTTTTAGTAAAGTGGTCCTTGCTGTCAAAAAGGTTGGGGACCACTGCTCTACACTAAGAGCTGGCAGGCAGCGATCGCCGCACAGAATACTTCATGATATTCCTGCTCTCGGAGAATTTAGAATGCCTTACATACTTGATATCATTTTCATGATGAAATGCGTAAAAGCAGGTATTAAACATGCACGGTAGTGTGGTAAGGGGTCCCCAGGTGTATGTTCAGTGTAGAGAACTTTATGGCAGGTGTGACGAGGCTCCAAAGAACTGGATGTATGAATGGGTATTGCACAGGTTTAACTTAAATATTGTGTAAATGTTGGGTTTGTGATCTGGTGTTCGGAGACACGAACACAGAATTCAATGCATGTTCATCTGAGCAGGCTTTCTTTATTGCATGTGTGCTGTCAGTCTGACATACAAAAATCCCCAGTTCCTATCCTATCCTTTTTCTTTCTCCACATAACCAATCACCACACGATAAAACGTCCTTGTGAAATTAAAACTAATTATAAACTTAGAGCCATGGAGTGTTCAGAATGTTCGTTGTACATGTTTAATTATACCATCCATTCTGGGTTGCGCCCATCCCAGCAAGCATTGTGTGCGAGGCAGGAGGAAATACTGAATGGGGCGCCAGCACATCACAGGGTGCCAGCACATCACAGGGTGAATACGAGCAATACATACACTAGCAGGGTTAATATAGCATAACAAAACCAGACATCCTACATGAGTTTGAAAGGAAACTGAAGCACGCTAAGTAAACCCACCAGAAAAACATGCAAATTCAAAGCAGGGAACACCCGGGACCCCATTGCTGCGAGGCAGCAGTGCAACGTCCACGCCACCGTGCCTCCTCATGATTAATACATGCTTTAATGCATTTCATCATGAAAATTATATCAAGTATTTCTTAGCATTCTAAATGTTCAGGGAGCAGGAATATCATGAAATTAATGTATTCTGTGTTCCGCCTGCACCTCCTCTTAGTGCAAGTCTTATCAGGGGGTCCGGTACCCCATACTCCTGGATCAACCCCGTCTCCCCCCCCAAAACAGGATTCCCCGAGGACATGGTTGAACGCCTTTTCCAAGGCCACAAACACATGTAGATTGTTTGTGCAAACTCCCAAGCACCCTCCAGGACTCTGCCAAGGGTGTAGAGCTGGTCCACTGTTCTACAGCTAGGACGAAAAACACTGTTCCTCCTGAATCCGAGGTTCGACTGTCTGGCAGGCTGTAATATCATGAATGTAATGTATTCTGTGTCCTGTCAGCGTAAGACGGCCCATTTCAGAAGCATGTAGTGATTCCGACCCACATGGAGCACATAGCAGAACACACAGAATATGCAGCTTTAGTTACAATGGGATTTGAGAATCTAGTAAATTTTAAGTTTGACATTCTACTTTAATGACAAAATAAACTATGTGATTAAAGTGTAAATTTTGACCTCCATGTGTCCATTTTTTTCCCCCCCTTTGTACCCTAATACACTTCCATGTGACTCAGACGGTGGGCTATGACTTGCCTTTTCACAGCAACTTTGATATCTGACCGCTTTTTTTTTTTATTTCGGGCACTGCTCGACTTTCTGAACATGAACTTTTGAGTTTCTCTTGTCACTCGATCAACTTTCTTTTTTTGTTTATACCACTGCTTAAAACAAAACAATAGTGAGTTTTCCTTTCCTCCACTTGGTACTTGCTGAAACCCCCCCACCCCACCCCGTGCTTTTGCTGTTGTCTTTTCACTGAACGCTGAACTTAAGAGGCTATTTATATTGATTTGCATATTCAAAGAGGCATAATTCTGTGAGGAGTCGGGGTGGGGTGGCAGGTGTGTTCACGTGCGTACACACATTTCTGTTTTTCTCCATACGCCATGTTTTAGTGTGAGTTCTTCCCATGATGTTATACATAAGGCCCCAGGTCTCATAAATCTCTGAAAACTTGATTGAAGCTCTTCCAAGTGGCAGTGAAAACAGAAAAATCAAATTATCTTTCAGATTAAATTGTAAATGATGCCTCAAGACCTAGAGTGCTTTTTAACATCTTACATTTAAATCCACCAGGCAGCGGTCTCCTTATGAGCTCACCTGAGACCTGTGAGTTATTCCTCAACTTTTTAATAGGTCCAATTTATTAGGTTGGGCATTATCCTTCCTGCTGCAGACCACTTCCAGCTTCCCTTAGGCCAGAGCATAAACCAGTATGTTAGCCAGTTTTCCTCCCATGTAGTCATGCACTTGAATCCTTCCAGTTCTCCTCTTCATATTTTATCTGCATGCCACTTTTGTGGTTGTCAGTCCTTGTTTTGGCCATAATTAACAACTGTTTAAAAATGATGGAAAGGATGCGATTGTTCAGCCGCTACTGAAAAGGGCTACTCTGGACTCTCCTGTGCTTCCAAATTTACAGGCCTCTCTCTAAGCTCCCTTTTCTGTTCAAAATTATGGAAAAGGTGATTTATGTACAATTACTTTCATATTTGATGGAATGTGTTTGGGCAATGTGTTTGTCTGGTTTTAAAAAAATTCATAGTACAGAATCTGTTTTGTTGAAGGTGACAAATTATATTCTACTAACTTTGGACTCTGTTTCTTGTGCTAATTTAGTGTTGCAGCACCTTAGTGCCACTTTTGATACAGTGGACCATGGAGTTCTATTAAAACGGCTTGAGTGTGAATTTGGTATTCAAGGATGTGCACTGAAATGGTTTGTATCCTACTTTAATGGTAGATCTATGTCAGTTGACATAGGCAACAACTTCTCCCAGTCACCTCCACTCACTCAAGGCATACCACAAGGCTCTATTGTGGCCCCTTTATTATTTGCCTTATACTTGCTCCCTCTGGGGTCCTTTTTCCAAATATTTCTGGCCAGCGCTAGTAGAAAGAGAGCATATCAACCTGTATTAGCCTTCCTCTATTTGCTGCTGGTGAGATTTCAGATTGACTTAACACTAGAATTACCAGAGCCTACGAAAAAAATTAGTAAATCCAGCCCACCTTAAATCCATTCACACCTCTCCGTCAGCGTCTCTTGTCCTGTAAATGTGCCGATAAAGACAAGCAGTCCACTATTCCATCCCCCCATAGCTGCAGAACGTACACAAAGTTCTCCCAGCTCATGCCTTGATGGATTATCTGGGAGTGAAATGCTGGAGTTTTAGAGTGGAAATAATAGATCGTTATTTGGAACACATGCATTTCATGTGTGTTCCGTTTCTACAATAATCTATGTAAACACATTGTTAAAACAAATGTTTTTCATATTTTAGTAGTAAATGACAAAATGTTGGCATAAACTATATAATGTGTGAAGCCTGAAGTCCAAAGATCAAATAAACACTTTCAGAAAAGGTTCAAGGGTAAGGCAACAGCTTCTGTGGTGTAGTGGTAAGATTTGCTGACTTGTGATCAAGAGTCCCCAGTTCGATCCTGACTGCCTCCTATATTTGCCGTTTTCAGTAGTGAGCTGTTAATATTATACAGTACACACATACATTTGGTTTGTCTGTAAAAGACGGTGTACATTTATAGTACAACCCCAATTCCAATGAAGTTGGGACGTTGCGTAAAACGTAAATCTATATTACTAAACCACAGTTTAATTTATGCATGGCAGACGCACTGAAGCGCACTGCGCCGTGGCGCCCCAGAGTCAAACACAGCGGCTTCCCAGAGTCAGCAGGTAGCGCCCAAACACAACCTGTAAACTAAACTTGCTCTAATCCACTGTGCCAGCAGTCTGATCACATAACGGTCATTCAGTAACAGAAACAAAAACGAGAACGCATGGATAAAAACAATAAACAGAGGCTCCTACAACGCGCTTCACAAACACCAGAAGCAAAGAACTCACGGCTCCAAAACGAAACACCTCAAGTAACAGAAATACATAAACGAGCCCGTATGGATAAAAACAATGAACGAAGGCGCCTACAATGCGTTTCTGAAACACTACATGCAAGAGAGGCACAGATCCAAAAAAGAAACTGCACAAGGGCTACAAAGTCGTTCAGTATTCCAACAAAGACAGGAACGACGGACAGACGCTGAACAATTCCACCAGTTAGCGGAGAACGCATTCTATAATGAGTCCACTGTTCATGAAAGTTCATTGGGATTAATGATTGTCATTTGCAGTCATTGTCATTCACTTAACTTCCTTGAAGAAAAAACTGGCAGTACAACTGATGAGTTTCTCTCAAAAAGTTGTCAAAAAGGTCAAGTTAAGCTGCCTGCTTTGGATGAATATCCTGCATATTTACGTATGCTTCTGACTAACAATGTACCCGAAAGTAAAAGCTTTATGGAATGCATTAGATCCTACAATAGTTCATTTGCTTTTCCATCTACCGGGGTAAATATCAAGCCACCACCTGGGAATGGCCCATACTGCTTTCGCGTTTGTAGACAAATATTGCATCAGATTGGAACAGTGCACCCTGAGCCAAATCACCAACGTAAATTTGCCCAAATATACGTGTTCGATCTAGATGACGCAGTTTATCAACGAATGAACCTTCCTGAAAACAAGCAATGCACAGAGCTCATAATGAGAAATGTAGCTGAAGTCATAAACAATCACCCATTAGCAAACTCTATAAAGATGCTACATGAGGTTGAAAAAGAAGCCAATACAAAAACACAGACGGACAGTGTAGCACCAACTAAAATTGCCTTAGTGCTAATAAAGGACAAAGAACACGATCCGAGACTATACAATGTTCCCATCGTTAATGAAGTGGCAATTGTGTTTCAAAGTAAAGACGGTGAGCCTCTGTTTCACCGCAATATTGTCATGCATTTACGTCCTGATGGAACCAACCAACGTAAATTCCAACGCGTGGACATTGATTATAAGTGCAACAACTCAAAGACCTTTTGAACTTGCATGATGTGACGATCACAATTCCATTTTTGTTTTAATAAATTGGTTAATGTTAGTACAAATATTTACTCAGTTGTTTATAAAGCGAAATGTGATTAACTATTTTGTTTTTACCATTTTATGATTTACTTTCCAAAATACTTCATTTAAACCTTTCCACTCCGATATTGGTTTAACTTATAAGTGCAACAACTCAGACGTTTTGGACTTACATGATATGACAATTACAATTCCATTTTTGTTTTAATAAATTGGTTAATGTTAGTACAAATCTATATTTAATTCAATGAAAACTTTACCAGGACACTCCCACCCTCTGTCGCTTTTCATTCTAGACGCAACACGGCGCATGCGCACAGCCCCTCGGCGCCACAAAGTCAAACCCAACGGCTTCCCAAAGTCAGTGGGTAGCACCCGAACAACACAACCTGTAAACTACACTTGCTGTGATCCACTGGGCCAGCGGTCAGTGTCAGCAGAGGCAAAGGAATCACGGATCCACAAAACGAAAACGCTTTAGTCAAGAGAAACTTATTTAATTAAATGACATTTCCCCAGACGCACCCACCGTCCATGATATTTCATCCATCCAAATCTTGGAGGGAACACAAACTGATTGCCATACTGATTGAAAAGGATTTGCAAATCATTGTATTCTGTTTTTTTATTTACGTTTTACACAACATCCCAACTTCATTGGAATTGGGGTTGTACTCATGAAAGTTAGTTTTATTTTCACTTTTATTCTCTCAAGTCATGATCACGATGTATACTACCAGCCCTTCGAAAACCTTACCCCCCCCCCCAAACAACCAGGGATCTGACGCTGATAGTTTTTATTTGAAACTGGGAATAATTGTAGATGTGTGGTGTTTTGAGGCAATGGAACTGGACATTCTCTGATCTGGAGGGATAAAAGCTGACACACAAATGCTGGTGAATCTGCCTTCTTCATATCTCAACGTCACTTGATTGTTTGTTTTTTTTTTTTTTTTATTTAGTTTTATTGAGTGTTCCTGCTGAATTAGTATGCACCTTATGGTCTATGATGTCAAAGACGCACTGACAAAAAAAAACAAAAAAAAAACGACATAGGTATATATGATATTTAGAATTATTCATTTTTTGACCTGTATAGTACATTTTGGGAAACATTGTGGCACTGATGCAACATTATTCATATTATTCATATTCATTCGCATAACACCTTGCGCTTGTAATCAGTGACTGCGTGTTTCACTTTTCCAAACCCCCAATGGACCGTCCTTGCATATGTGTGAACTGTTAACATTTGAATTTGAAACTGTTAACATTTGAATTTGATGATTGCATATAGCGCTGAACTTACCGTATTTTTCGGACCATAAGACGCACTTTTTTCCCCCCAGAATTGGGGGGAAAAAGTCCCTGCGTCTTATGGTCCAAATATAGCCTAAACATGTGCTGTAAAAAAAAAAATTTTCAACTTGCCCGGCTCTGTGCTCCATTCCCGCCGCGGCCGCCCACCCCGCTCACTGGAGTCAGGCGCTGCTGCTGCCCTGTGGTAGTAGTAGTAGTACCGTACCTGCTTCCATGATCATTCCTGCTGGCTGCAATGCTCCATTCCCGCCCCCGCCCGCACCGCTCACTGGAGTCAGGCGCTGCTGCTGCCCTGGTACAGACGTGGTAGTAGTAGTACCGTACCTGCTTCCATGATCATTCCTGCTGGCTGCAATGCTCCATTCCCGCCCCCGCCCGCACCGCTCACTGGAGTCAGGCGCTGCTGCTGCCCTGGTACAGACGTGGTAGTAGTAGTAACGTACCTGCTTCCATGATCATTCCTGCTGGCTGCAATGCTCCATTCCCGCCCCCGCCCGCACCGCTCACTGGAGTCAGGGGACTGGACTCTTAACTGGTACAGTGTAGTGTACGGTGACGGTCCCTTCCTTGATCCTGCTGGCTGCATGCATCATCATTCATCGATTCCCATCCGCCTCAGCTGGTGTCCGCCCGCTTCCGGGATCGGAACCAGCGTGAGGCGCACATGTGACCTCCCTCCTGTGAGAACACGTGTGCGCCTCACGCTGGTTCCAATCCCGGAAGTGGGGGAAACCAGCTGAGGCAGGACAGGAGTTGCGAGTCGAGCGCCACCACCGCACACACCAGTGAAATACGAATAGAGGTAAATGACAAGTGAAATGACTGAGTGAAGGTAAAAGCGCAAGAATATGCATACAAATAGAAACCCTAATACAATTAAAAATACAACTGAATATGCATAAATAGAAACCCTAATACAATTAGAAATACAACTGAGACAAATTCAGAACTAGTAGTGACAGACTGTCACAGTCTCAGTCAGCCTGAGCCTGGAACAGAATGACCATACATATCATGGCAAATAACACTGAACTTTGCTGACAGCTTTTAGCCTTGTGAGAGGCTGGAAAGTGTTTTACACTGTGGGACAGTACCGTAAATGTTACTGCTATGGTAAATCACAGAAAGTCTCTGCATACAGTATACGGGCAATATTGTGAACTACGGTACAGCTTGCCCCCCACTATACTGGTAACAGTGTTTAGGCCTGATAGTAATAAAATGTGTGTGGGGGGTGGGGGGGGGGGAGATATATGAGAGCACTGGATGGAATGAGGGGGGATATGAGAGCACCTGATGGAATATGGGGGGGGGGGGGGAATTAAAAAGACACCGTATTGGTATTACTGACAGTTCTTTAACTCTTTTAGGGCTAATTTTTTTTTTTTGTTTCTTTTCTCCCAGGGCTGAATATTTTTCCAAAAACTAACATTTTTTAAAAAAGAACACAAAGCAATTGTTTAACATATCAAATCAACAAAAAATATTTACTTTTGACAAATGTTACTGTCTTGCATGTTGTATGAGCCTGCATACTCTATGATTTCACATACATATCACATACATTTTACACAGCAAAGTCTGATCTCGCTCAAAGCAGCCAATTTCAGTCATTGCCACATTGCACTCCTTACAATATGTGTTGCTTTGGTGCCTATTTTTCAATTGTCTGTTGCTGCACTTTCTAACATATATTGTTAGTGTGTACTGTAGAGAGACAAGTCACCCATTTGCCATCATGCCATGCCACTGCCGCCAAGTTTTCTGCCAGCATGAAAACCGTATTGTCACCTCTTTTCATCTTCTGAAACTTTATGAACTTTATGTATGGCATTATAGCCTGGCTCACCCCATGGGATTTGCTTCTGTTTATTACAGAAGTGAATAAAACTTTGCAGCAGCACGTACCTAAGCCACCAGGGGACAAAACACGTTTGGACCAATGCTCCCTGAAGTTATATCACCAGTTCTGTCTCATCTCTATTTGTAATGCCACAGCGGGCTTCATCTCGTCTTTCGTTGTGGGTTTCCACTTTGAAAAATGAGAATGCGATGCAAACGCAGCCCGCGATTCAAAAAAAAATCTCTGCCTACCTGTTTGTCTCGTCTGACAGTAGCTGAAAAGCAGCATCAGGAGAGAGCAGCCTGAAGTACAGCAGCTGGTGATCTGCCGTGTCCAACAGCAAGCCATGCCGTCTTGTAAACTCCGGTAGCCAGATCAGCTCTCAACGGATCAATGTCTGTGTATTTATCCCATGCGAACCTTGCCGTAGATGCATCGGCTGCGCGAAGGCACGCAACTGGCAGCAGATCCGCTGGCGCGGCATCGGCTGGTGTCTGATCAGCTGATGCCTGCTTCTAACTCTCTTGCTCGATCTCCTGATCACTGCCAATAAAGTCCGATTCTGAAAAATCAAGAGTCCGACTCCGCGATAATGCGCAAATGCGCATAATGCGAGTGTTTTCTTTTCTGCACTTGCTTCGCTGCCTTTTCACATGTCGGTGCCATCTTGCCTGTTTACATTTCGCAACTCACGCACACGCAATGTTTATTTGCCGAGTCAACGAGTCTAGCATTCCTCCAAGCACAGAGGGAATGCCTGTGACGTGACAGTGAGATTTGTTGCCATTAACAGCTAAGTCGACATCCGCCTTCAACCCCTCCTGTCGATAAAAGTCGACATCCGCCCTAAAAGAGTTAATTACGATTTTGAAGGTTTTGCAGAAATACTGTACCAGTACCACCTCCTCACTAAGATGTCCAAGCAGAAGAGATGCACATATAAAGTTGGTTTCAAACTGGAAGTTATAAAATATGCCAAGGAACATTGCAACAGAGCAGCAGAGAGACACTTTGGACCACCTCCCTCTGAAAAGATGATTAGAGAGTGGCGGAAACAGGAGGATCAGCTGCAAAAGTTGGACAAAAGTAAGCACACTTTACGTGGGCATGCTGCAAAGTGGCCAGAGTTGGAGGTGGACATAAAGGAGTGGATCACACATCACCGTGAAAATGGCTTCTCAGTCTCCACAAAAATGATCATGAATAAAGTCAGACTCATTGCTGTAGAAAAAGGAATTCAAGATTTCACTGGCTCACCATCATGGTGCTACAGATTCATGAAGCGATCTGGCCTTGCTATGCGCACCAAAACAAAAATTTCTCAAAAAATGCCCAACGAATACGAAGAAAAGATTTTGTCTTTTCACAAATTCGTCATTGATGCCAGAAAGAAGAATCAATTTGAACTAAGCCAGATTGGAAATATGGATGAAGTCCCGCTTACTTTTGATGTACCATCCAATAGAACAGTAGACCACAAAGGAGCAAAAACTATAACCGTTAAAACCTCAGGGCATGAGAAAACCCATTACACTCTTGTGTTGTCCTGCTGTGCAGATGGTACTAAATTGCCACCAATGCTCATCTTCAAAAGGAAAACTTTTCCAAAAGAAGAAATTCCTCGCGGAGTCGTGGTGCATGTCCATGACAAAGGATGGATGGACGAAAAGGGAATGAGGCTCTGGATTGAAAAAGTATGGTCCAAACGTCCTGGTGGGCTTTTAAAAAAACCATCCTTGTTAGTGCTTGACCAGTTCAGAGCACATATCACCGACACTACAAAAAAGAACTTTAAAGAAGTCAAAACTCATTTAGCTGTAATTCCCGGTGGTCTTACCAGCCAGCTGCAACCTCTGGACGTGTCCATCAACAAACCATTTAAAGTGTTTATGAGGGAAGAGTGGAACAAATGGATGGCTGCTGGTAATCATGATCTTACACCTACTGGAAGAATGAAAAGGCCCACTATTACCCAAGTTTGTGAGTGGGTGAAAACCTCATGGGACTCAGTTAAGGATGAGATCATTGTACATTCCTTCAAAAAATGTGGCATCAGCAATGCCTTAGATGGGACTGAAGATGATATGTTATATGAAAATACCGGTACCAGCACCAGTAGTGACGAAAGTGCTGTTAATGATTGTGAGGATCTGAGCTTTCTAGATTCTGACTCTAGCGATGAGGAGTTCTTGGGGTTCTCATAAAACGAGCAGAACCTAAAAGAGCGTAACTGTTCAACTTTATTCTATTTTATTACTGAAGTCTCTCGTTATTGTGTTTTACAGTAATTTTGTCTTTTGCTGACTGTATTTGTTAATAATGGTTCTAAATGCTGCTGTTCACTTTACAGGGTTGATTACATGTGTTTATGACTGTGATGTTGGGTTTTAATGCACATAAAATGTTTTAAGACATCAGAATCTTTTTTTTCTTCATTTCCCTTCTCTAAAAACTGGTGCGTCTTATGGTCCGGTGCGTCTTATGGTCCAAAAAATACGGTACCTCTGTTCTATTCTTTCCTCTGCATGTCCTGGAGTACAAAAGAAATAGCACTGTGCACCCAAAAGTGGACACTGGCAAGATCGGGGGGAAACTCGAAAAATGCAGTCAGTGATTGTACGCACAAGATGTTATGCGAATGAATATGAATAATGTTGCATCAGTGCCACAATGTTTTCTGAAATGTACTATACAGGTCAAAAAAATTAATAATTCCAAATATCATATATACATTTTTTTTTTTTTTTTTTTGTCTTTTGTCAGTGTGTCTTTGACATCATAGACCATAAGGTGCATACTAATTAAGAGTGAGCAGGAACACTTAATAAAACTGAATTTATAAAAAAAAAAAAAAAAAAAAATCAAGTGACGGTGAGATACGAAGAAGGCAGATTCACCAGAGTTTGTGTGTCAGCTTTTATCCCTCCAGATCAGAGAATGTCCAGTTCCATTGCCTTAAAACACCACTCACATCTACAGTTATTCCCAGTTTTAAATAAAAACTCTGCATCAGATCCATGGGTAGTTTGTATCGTGATCGTGACTGAGAGTAAAAGTGAAAATAAAACAGTAACTTTCACAAGTACTATAAATGTACACAGTCTTTTACAGACATAAAACAAATGTATGTGTGTACTATATAATATTAACTAAGAGCAGCTCACTACTGAAAACGGCAAATATAGGTGGCAGTCGGGATCGAACCAGGGAACTCTTGATCACAAGTCAGCAAATCTTACCGCTACGCCACGGAAGCTGTTGCCTTACCCTTGAACCTTTGGGGAAAGTGTTTATTTGATCTTTGGACTTCAACCTTCACACATTATATAGTTTATGCCAACATTTTTGTCATTTACTACTAAAATATAAAAAAACGTTTGTTTTCAATCAAGGCATGAGCTGGGAGAACTTTGTGCACGTTCTGCGGCTGTGGGGGCATGGAATAGCAGGCTGCTTGTCTTTATCGGCTCATTTATATGACAAAAGACGCTGACAGAGGTGCAAACAGATTTAAGGTGGGACGGATTTACGAGTTTTTTCGTAGGCTCTGGTAATTCTAGTGTTAAAGATTTTTTTGTTAATAAGGCCTTGCATGGCATCGCCCCTAACTCTATCTGCAAGCTCCTTCATCTCCTCTCGAATGAGAGTTTTGAGGCCATCTGCTCAATTTTGGTACAACTTCTGTTTTTAAATGTGCTTTATAAATAAATTCGATCTTGTTTTTCTTATGAATGCCTTGATGCCACCTTAAAACATTTTGCAATGAGTGTAGTTTGAAATAATGTAAAAAAATCTAATTTAGTCTAAAGTCTAAAATATCCATGCGCTTATAAAACTGTACAGTTGCATATGGATTTTAACTCTTAGGGCGGATGTCGACTTTTGTCGACAGGAGGGGTTGAAGGCGAATGTCGACAAAAGTCGACATCCAGGGATAGAGGGTGACAATCAGCTGTTAATGGCGACAAATCTCTGTCACGTCACAGGCATTCCCTCAGTGCTTGGAGGAATGCTAGACTCGTTGACTCGGCAACTAAACATTGCGTGTGCGTGAGTTGCGAAATGTAAACAAAGGCAAGATGGCACCGACATGTGAAAAGGCAGCGAAGCAAGTGCAGAAAAGAAAACATTTGGCAGACGTTGTTTTGCGCATTATCGCGGAGTCGGACTCTTGATTTTTCAGAATCGGACTTTATTGGCAGTGATCAGGAGATCGCGCAAGAGAGTTAGAAGCAGGCATCAGCTGATCAGACACCAGCCGATGCCGCGCCAGCGGATCTGCTGCCAGTTGAGTGCCTTCGCGCAGCCGATGCATCTACGGCAAGGTTCGCATGGGATAAATACACAGACATTGATCCGTTGAGAGCCGATCTGGCTACCGGAGTTTACAAGACGGCATGGCTTGCTTTTGGACACGACAGATCACCAGCTGCTGTACTTCAGGCTGCTCTCTCCTGATGCTGCTTTTCAGCTACTGTCAGACGAGACAAACAGGTAGGCAGAGATTTTTTTTGAATCGCGGGCTGCGTTTGCATCGCAGTCTCGTTTTTCAAAGTGGAAACCCACAACGAAAGACGAGATGAAGCGTGCTGTGGTATTACAAATAGAGATGGGACAGAACTGGTGATATAACTTTAGGGAGCATTGGTCCAAACGTGTTTTGTCCCCTGGTGGCTTAGGTACGTGCTGCTGCAAAGTTTTATTCACTTCTGTAATAAACAGAAGCAAATCCCATGGGGTGAGCCGGGCTATAATGCCATACATAAAGTTCATAAAGTTTCAGAAGATGAAAAGAGGTGACAATACGGTTTTCATGCAGGCAGAAAACTTGGTGGCAGTGGCATGGCACGATGGCAAATGCGTGACTTGTCTCTCTACAGTACACACTAACAATATATGTGAGAAAGTGCAGCAACAGACAATTGAAAAATAGGCATCAAAGCAACACGTATTGTAAGGAGTGCAATGTGGCAATGACTGAAATTGGCTGCTTTGAACGAGATCAGACTTTACTGTGTAAAATGTATGTGATATGTATGTGAAATCAAAGGGTATGCAGGCTCATACAACATGCAAGACAGTAACATTTGTCAAAAGAAAATATTTTTTGTTGATTTGATATGTTAAACTATTGCTTTGTGTTCTTTTTTAAAAAATGTTAGTTTTTGGAAAAATATTCAGCCCTGGGAGAAAAGAAACAAAAAAAAAAATTAGCCCTAAAAGAGTTAAACAAAAGCTGACAACTCACAAAGCACATCTGAGCAAGTCGCTTCATCCGCCTGTGCTCCATTTGGATAAACAAAAGAAATGTAACCAATTGTATCTGAAATGTTGTAAGTTGCTTTGGATAAAAGCGTCCACCAAATGAACAAGAATGAATTAGAAGTTTAGGTCAAAAGAGGATGGATGACTTGCAAACATTTGTGAACCGATGTGAAGGCTGTACTTGCTTCATGGTACATAGGGCTTTTATGTCAAGTTGCAGTTAACTTTAAATGCAGATACAGAGCTGTGTTCAATCTTGGGTGTTTTTTGTAAGGAAGGATGATTGCATATGAACATCCTATAACTGTGGCTGAAACAATAATCTGGATTTAATTGATTAGTATTAATAAACATTATAATGAAGGGCAATATGTGCAATACTTTAAAAAAATTTTCTATTCATAATGAAATGTGTGATTGGATTAAATGAGGGTACTTTGGCATGCAGCCCACCCATTAGTTTCTACAAAAAATATGAATTGGCCTGTAGCAGTAGTGAACTTTGGCAAATGTATAGGGCTTTTACTGGGTTTTGGTAGTTTTTAATATTTTCGTTTTTTTTATTACTTTAAACTATATGGGTGCATGTTATTTAAATAGTAGTGCAAAATATGTAGAAACGTTTGAAGAGTGCTACAGTCGGGTAAATCCATGGATTTTATAAATATTCTGAAAGCAAAACATTAATTTGATCCTTACCAGTATCATGTACCCTATATCAAAGAGTACTTGTAGACACTAGATGGCTTGAGCCAAAACCCTAGTATATTTGTGAATACAGTGGAACCTCGGTTCATGACCATAATTCGTTCCAAAACTCTGGTTGTAAACCGATTTGGTCGTGAACCGAAGCAGATTTCCCTCATTGGATTGTATGTAAATACAATTAATCCGTTCCAGACCACACGAACTGTATGTAAATATATTTTTTTTTTAGTTTGTTTTTAAGCACAAATATAGTTAAATAAACCATAGAATGCACACCGTAATAGTAAACTAAATGTAAAAACATTGAATAACACTGAAAACCTTGAACAACAGAGAAAACTAACACTGCAGTAGTTCGCGCTATAGCGCTACCAACCGCTGGCTAAAAACTTTTTTGAGTTTTAAGCATAGGGAAAAAAAATGAACATTTGAAAAAAATCCGTAATTTAATAAACCACCAAGAAAAGTAACATTGCGACAATGCACGCTACGAACAGATTGCTGTAAACAGAAGTGAAAACAAAATCAAGCCCAGTGCATTCTTTAACTGCCTTCCTACCTTGTGTCCAGCTCTCTCCCTCGTGCTGCCTGTGTGCGCGCCTCTCTCTCTCTCTCTCTCTCTCTCTCCCCCCCAAACAAAATCAAGCCCAGTGCATTCTTTAACTGCCTTCCTACCTTGTGTCCAGCTCTCTCCCTCGTGCTGCCTGTGTGCGCGCCTCTCTTTCTCTCTCCCCCCCCCCCCCACCCCCCCCCTTGTGCATTTCCATTTTGTGCAGAGAGAGAGAGACTGAACATATACAAAACCGAAAGGGAAACTGGCTTGTTCGTATGCCAAGTGTGTGGTCATGAACCGACATGTACCAAGACGTTCGTGAACCGAGGTTCCACTACTTTTTTAATAGGAACTTTTTGATTCTGAATTTTTATTCAGATAACAGCTCAACATTAATCTTTTGTTGATCATAGGACTTGCTTTTACTATGAAGAAATTCCCAAAAAGTTATTAATTTCCATTGATGCCACAAACTGCGCCTTTTCCTGTTTAGCCATTTAGTATCACAGAGGCCTTTCTATGACTGGACAAAAGCTTAGAAATAGTGCAGTGGCACCTATTGCCACAAAAGTACACTTGATAAGAGAAACAGAATAGTGGGGAGTTAATAATAGGTCATAATTGTTATAATATTAATATACAGATGACTATCACAATTCAATATATGCATAGCTAATCAAGTCTAATCACAATGTAGTACACTATAAAGGAGTGAGCATTCAGCCTGGATTTAAAAGCTGAAACTGAAAGAGCATCTCTTTCAAGTAGGAAAAACGTTCATCAACGTTAGGTCCCTCTAGCTAAAAGCTGAACTGCTGGCATCTAGATTGTAATAAGTTACTCGTGTTTGCAAGTAATGTTTTCATATAGTTAATCTGGGCCTTTACCATTTAAGGATTTATATGTAAAACAATTTTTTGGGAGTTCTGTGGTAGTACTTTCTAGTTCTTGTAATGATTCTTGAAGCATCATATTGAATTAACTGATTGCTGCATTGATAATTTTGAACGCATTGCATATAGGAAAAAGTGCAGATTTCTCAGTATTTCATGTTTAGAAATAGTCTTAATTTTCCAGTATTTTTCAACTGGGGGGAACAATTTTAGATAGTCTTGTGATATTTTTTTTATATAAACATACTTGTGTCAAATAACACAAGTTGTGTGCTGACTTTTTTTTTTTTGGTATTCCAGAATTTGTCCAGAAGTTATTGAATTTTGAGCTATTTATGTATGCAGTGTGTGTGCTGCTTTACTCAAGTCTTGGAATAGTTTAAAGTAGTTTTCTAGTGAAAAGCCCTGCAATTTTTTCAGTATCTAACATGTTTTCTATACATTTTTAGTCAAATATTAAATGTTTAATTTGGTGCGTTTTTGCATTGTACCTTCTAAAGTTTTTAGTCATGAAGTCCTTAATAGGTCACTTGGAGGACAAGTGATAAGCTGCTGTTACATTTTTGATTAATTTCATGCATACAATTTACTTTTCTATCAATTTGAACCTTTTGCACTTTGTGTGTGTGTGATGGTATTTCTGAAATGCACAAGCATGGATGACAAATCATTGTATTCATTTTGTTTAAACAGAGAATCACATCTTGGAGGATGTCAATAAGTGTGTAATTGCACTTCAAGAGAAAGATGTTGATGGGCTAGATCGTACAGCAGGAGCAATCCGAGGGCGAGCAGCAAGGGTTCTTCAAGTTGTCACTTCTGAAATGGACAATTACGAGCCTGGTGTCTACACAGAAAAGGTTTTGGAAGCCACCAAAATGCTTACTGAAAAAGGTAACACTGTTTTGGCAACTGGTTTGTTTTTATTAGATATATAAATCTAAATGCATTTTTACTGGTGCCTGGTGAAATTAAGTAGAACTGATAAATTAAAACTTGTATATTCTAAAGCTAGTATTTAAGCTATTCAATATGAAGTATGATTGTATGTTGCAGGCATACATTTGATTCATGTTACTGTTCTTAATGCAAAATTATGCCAAATTCATTTTTTCAACTACTTTGTAGCTAAATACTATGTATTTATGAATGATTACCTCTTAAGAATTTTTTCCTCTGTTTTCATTTAATAAGATATTTTATGGTATAAAGTCTGTTAGCAATTCAAAAATTTAGATTTGGTACAGAAAAGCTACTGCTCAAATTTACTCATGCATATTTAAAGGATATGTTTGGTGTTTTTCATGTCAACTTATTTTTTCACAATCATTAATTTGCGGCATAAAATTGTGGTCTGAAGCCTTTTTTTATAAATTTAAAAAATTCCATAAGTTCTTGCAGTTTACAATGGGAATAAAGGTTACATGAGTCTATAGCTGAAAGAAAAAGTCCTAAACTTACTGAATGTCAGTTTGTCCAAGCCAAAAATGTTATTGAGTATTGAATACAGCCACACAGCCTGTAATGCAAATGATCAGAATTTTATACCCCAAAGCATTATGGAGTGCTGATATATATGTATATATGTGTGTGTGTATATATATATATATATATATATAGATATAGATATAGATATAGATGATAGATATAGATATAGATATATATATATTAGATATATATATTAGATATATATATATATATATATATATATATATATATATATATATATATATATATATATATACATATATATATATATATACATATACAGGTACTCGTCGACATACGACCTATGCAAGTTATGACTGTTCGACTTTACGACGCGTTTGACTGTTTCCCCTGCCAGCTGTTGGCAGCGCCAGTTTCCCGCACTCTCAAGTCTCGCTATGCAGCAGTAAAAATATACGCAGCAGTGTTGCCCCACGTGTGTTTGTGTCTTGTTGTTTTGGCAATTTTCGATAATAATATAACCCTAACATATAACCCTATAATATTAACACTAATAGCAGCTTTCTACTCAAAACGGCAAATTTGAGAAGCTGCCAGCATCAAACCCAGAAGCTCTTGATTGGGCAGTTCTTAGGATTGCACTACGCAAGCAGTCGCATCAACTGCTTACCGCAACCTGCTTTCTTTTTTCTTCTTGAATAAAAGCGCACTTGTTCTGTTATACTTGTACTTGTGAAAGTGTTTATTTGATATTTGGACTTCAGGCTTCACACCAGTCATTCTCAGTCACACACACCACTCACATCCACATCCACAGTTATCCCAGTCTCGTTCGTGCACAAGTTTTATATACAATCATCACATTCAAATGTTAACAGTTCCCACACACAACTGCTGACTCCCAATCAAGAGCTTCTGGGTTCGATGCTAGCAGCTTCTCGAGTTTACCGCTTTGAGTAGAGAGCTGCTGTTATTGTTAATATTATACAATAAAAACATACATTTGATTTACGTCTGTAACAACCATTGTAAATTTATAGTGCTTGTCAAAGTTAGCGTTCACGCTCGCCCCGATCTGACACTGCTCTTTTCAAATAAAGACGCGCTATAACAGAGGTGAACTCAGATCAGAGAAAACAGAAGCCCTC
This sequence comes from Erpetoichthys calabaricus, assembly GCF_900747795.2. Lineage (NCBI taxonomy): Eukaryota > Metazoa > Chordata > Cladistia > Polypteriformes > Polypteridae > Erpetoichthys > Erpetoichthys calabaricus. Next base: position 110,410,953 of record NC_041404.2, read on the forward strand.
CCCGCAAGAAATGTCGACTCACAGTGTATGAATGGCGTATGGAAGAAGTGTGTTAAGCGTTATGTAAATACTTTTGCTGGATTTAACAGTGAACAAGAACTTGATGAGATTCGTGAAGAAATAGTGAAACTGTCAAAAGACCTTTCATTGGAATGTGAAATGGAAGATGTCGAGGAGTTGCTAGACCGGGAATCAGGTGAACTTATGAATGAAGAGCTGATAGAATTGGAAGAAGAAAGAGTGGCGGAAGAAGAAACAAGAGAATTGGAGTAAGACGAAGAGGAGGAGGTGCCACAAAGAATGTTCACCACAAAGGGATTGTCAGAAGATTTATCTACTGAATAAACTCCTCGCTCATTTTGAAAAAATGGACCCAAATATTGAACGATTTGCGAGGATTGAACGGATGGCACGCAACACATTTCGTCCTTATTGCGAAATTTATGAAGAGAAAAAAAAAACAAACAATTCAGACGAAGCTCACTATGTTTATGAAAAGAGCAACTCCTCCCATCACCCCGTCCGCAGCCTCGCCTGATCTGATGAAGGCGATATCGACAACCCGCAGCCAAGCACCAGTGGTGCCAGGAATTAAATGTACAGTACAGTATTTCTTGTTTTGTACGTTTTCCACATATTAAACAAATTGTACTGTAGTATGCTGTGTTTGTCTTAGAAAGTAAGAAAATGTTGATAAAATATTACTTTAAGATGATTACAATATTATTACCCAGTCTAATATTCTTACCTTAAATTAACATAGGCCGACTTACGTCCAGATCGACTTACAACCAGTCAGTCGGAACCAATCGCGGTCGTAAGTCGACAAGTACCTGTATATATATATATATATATATATATATATATATATATATATATATATATATATAGTGTGTGTATAGATATATATAGATAGATACAGTAATTCCTCCTCCATCGCGGGGGTTGCGTTCCAGAGCCACCCGCGAAATAGGAAAATCCGCGAAGTAGAAACCATATGTTTATATGGTTATTTTTAGAATGTCATGCTTGGGTCACAGATTTGCGCAGAAACACAGGAGGTTGTAGAGAGACAGGAACGTTATTCAAACACTGCAAACAAACATTTGTCTCTTTTTCAAAAGTTTAAACTGTGCTCCATGACAAGACAGGGATGACAGTTCTGTCTCACAATTAAAAGAATGCAAACATATCTTCCTTTTCAAAGGAGTGCAAAGCAAGCAGTCAAAAAAAAATATCAATAGGGCTTTTTGGCTTTTAAGTATGCGAAGCACCGCCGGTACAAAGCTGTTGAAGGCGGCAGCTCACACCCCCTCTGTCAGGAGCAGGAAGAGATAGAGAGAGAGCCACAGAAAAACAAAGTCAAAAATCAATACGTGCCCTTTGAGCTTTTAAGTATGCGAAGCACTGTGCAGCATGTCCTTCAGGAAGCAGCTGCACACAGCCCCCCTGCTCACACCCCCCTACGTCAGCGCAAGAGAGAGAGAGAAAGTAAGTTGGGTAGCTTCTCAGCCATCTGCCAATAGCGTCCCTTGTATGAAATAAACTGGGCAAACCAACTGAGGAAGCATGTACCAGAAATTAAAAGACCCATTGTCCGCAGAAACCCGCGAAGCAGCAAAAAATCTGCGATATATATTTAAATATGCTTACATATAAAATCCGCGATGGAGTGAAGCCGCGAAGCGCGATATAGCGAGGGATCACTGTATATTATAATGTGTATATATATGTACAGTATATAATAAAAAATAAAATCCTAAACGGACCATATTATAAGTAAATAATTTGAACAAAAGCGAACGCAGCAAATTCACTGCAAATAACTCTTTGATGAAATTCACTGATCAACTCTATGCGTATATTATGTTGGTGTGGATGTTACAGGGTTTTGTGCTCCTTGGAATTTCGTTAAATATAATTCTAAATGCACTGCTCAGATAAAAATTAAGGGAACACTTAATCATCACTGTCTTAGCACTAAGTCAGTTAAGCTTCAGGGATATCAGTCTGACCAGTTAGGAAGCATAAGCAATTATGTATCAACTTCACCTGCTTTGGTGCTAATGAAAATGACAACAGGTGCACTGGAGAGGCATCAACAAAACAACCCCCAAAAAGGTAATGGTTTTTCAGGTGGTGACCACAGACAATTGCTCTGTCCTTAATCATCCTGACTGATTCTTCTCTAGTTTTACATTTTGCTAGTGTCCTTGTCACAACTGGTGGTATGAGGCGGTACTTGCAGCCGATTCAGGTTGCACAGGTAGTCCAGCTCCTTCAGGATTGGCACGTCCATACATGCTGTTTTAAGGAGGTTTGCTGTGTCTCCAGGCACAGTCTTGTAAGTATGGAGGAGATACCTGGAGATGGACTGTTACACATGGAGAGCTGGACAGGGATGTAGAAAGGCATCATCCCAGCAGCAGGACTGGTATATGTTCCTTTGTGTGGTTAGGAGCACTGCCAGAGCCCTACAAAATAACCATCATCTGGTTACTGGGGTGCATGTTTCTGATCAAACTATCAGAAAGAGACTCTTGAGGGGTGGCATGAGGGCCAGATGTTCTCTAGTGGGACCTGTGCTCAAAGTCCATTACAATGCAGCTCAATTGGCATTCATCACAGAATACCACAATTGGCAGCTTTGCCTTTGATGCCATGTTCTCCTCACAGATAAGAGCAGGTTCACACTGAACACATGCGACAGATGTGAAATTCTGGAGCCATTGTACTGAAAGTTATGCAGCCTGCAACATCATCCAGCCTGACTGGTTTGGTGGTAGGTCACTGATAGGCGTATCCTTAAAGGGTCGCGCAGACCTCCATGTGCTAGGAAATGATACCCTGACTGCAGTTTACTTACTGGTATGAAATCTTCAGAATCATTGTCAGACCTTACACTGGTGCAGTGGACCCTGGGATCTTCCTACTGCAATGCCCGGCCTCATTTGCCCATAGTGTATAGGCAGTTCTTGGATGACAAAGGCATTGATGCCATTGACTGGCCCACACATTTCCCCAGACCTGAATCCAATTGAGAATCTCTGGGATGTTGTGTCTGTGCATCTGACATTGTCAGGAGTGCATACAAGCATATGGGGTGCCATACACACTACTGACTAGCATTATAACTTGCAGTGAAGAAATTCACACCAGTTGGATCTGCCTGTAATTTCGGTTATTGACTGACTTTTTTCGGTGTGATGTTGAATCAGCTGTCGATCGGTTGGTGATTTTGTTTTCCGTTGACCGTTGCATCATTTTACTCTCCGTGAAGTACACGGTATTACTCGGTAAAGATTTTCCACTTAAACATTTTGAGATTCAATGGGCTGTTTATGTATATAATTATGCAATGCACAAATTCAGAACTGTAATGTACCTACTTCGACATTTGTCTCTGCTATAGACTTTTAGTTTATGCACAATTAAAAATTTCTTTTCCTTGTGCTCAAGGTTGACAAGAGTTCCCCACAAGAAAATACCTTTGATTGAAGAGCGATTTTTTTTTCCCCAATGAATGAAAGTTTTCTTGGGTGTAGTTAAGTGTCATTTGTTAGATGTTGGGGATGGGATTGAGGTCCCCATATGCTGCAGTGTGGCATCATCATGTGATTTAGTGACATTAGATCAAAGAGTGGTCCTCATGAAAGTTTGCACAGCCATTGACATGCAATCAAAGGGCTTCTCACATTAAAATGCGAGCGATTACACAAAGTTGAAACTGAAAGAGCAATGCTTGGAAAACTGACGTAGGGACAGCATGCAAGCAGACAGCATCTGGATATGGTAAGTGAACCTGTTACTTCAGTATTATACTAAGCAGTACTTGTAGTACAAGCATAGTATCGAATCCTTCAGCAAATGCTTCGGATGGAGTCAAAACTGTAACTGAAGGTCTTCATATTCCCTATCACTAGCATTATTTGACTTTTCTAGGTTTTCCTCAACTGTTTTTTGGGAAGATAACATTTCCATGGTTGAAGCTCCAAGTCTTACTGCACATCAACCAAACAATCCGCATGCAGTCTCACACAAGCTTGTGTTTAGCAGTGGGTTGAAATGTGTAAGGATGAGCTGTGTCTTGAACAATGTGTTACCTATCTTTTATGCATGGATGTGATGCGTCTGATTGGTCATTTGCACTACTATTCATCATTGAAAGGTCTGATATTCAGCTGTTCTATGATTATGAGTCTCTTCACAGTATGTGGTGTGACATAGGTTGGATCTTTGATAAAAGCAAATAAATTCGCTCTGCTGGTGGAACTCTAATTTCCTCCACATATGTGTCTGCAAATCTCAGACAACATAGAAACTTGAGATTTATTTTATTATATAACATGATTGTGAAGAAACAATTTTAGTACTTTTCAATTTTATCTTTAAATTGTTTTTGTATTTGCTAAGTGCAAGTAACCATTTCACTGTACCCCTTACAATTTATAACAATGACCACCTATAAGCCTGTAATGCATTACTTTTGTAAATTGGTGCAGTTGCAAGCTAGCTAGATACCACCCTTCAGAACACATTCTCAAGTACATACTTGAGGCTAATGAAAAAAGTGTGTTTCTACCTTTCAGCATTTTATTATTTCATTTATTAATCTTTTTTTTCCTCTGTAGTTATGCCTCTCTTTACTGAGCAAGTTGAAAAAGCAGTCGAGTCTCTCAGTGCAAACCCATCAATGCCAGTGGAAGAAAATGAATTCATTGATGCCTCTCGTCTAGTTTATGATGGAGTTCGTGACATCAGAAAGGCTGTCCTCATGATCCGGGTATGTCATTCTTTACTCACTATTTTTACTTGACTGAAAGACAACAGTTATTTAGTAAGAAATATTGCTATCACTAAAAGTCTGTGTAAACAAAGTACACTGTATTTGTGCTGTTTACCAGTCTATACAGTGGCACATCCAACAGAGAAACTCTAAACCATGTTTAGATTTCAGAGCTTTTAGGTTTCTGATCTGTAACAAAATCTGAAATAAATATCCGTGAAACTAACTGCATTCAGCTTAATTAAGACTCTCTTCAGTATATGTACAGGAAACATCTTTTTTAGGTTTTTCATCCTATTGCGTATGATGTTTTGGCTAATACTTTGAAAATTTTCTGCTTGAGATTTGCAGATGTTTGTCATTTTACTATTGTTGTCTGAGAAATGTTGATCTCCTTGCTTAGCCATGATTATACTGTACAGGCGCATCTCGATAAATTAGAATATCATCAGTTAATTTATTTCAGTAATTCAATTCAAAAAGTGAAACTCGTATAGATTCATTACGCACAGAGTGATACATTACAAGTGTTCATTTTATTTTGCTGATTATGGCTCATAGCTAATGAAAACCAAAGAGATATTCAGTATCTCACAATTAGAATATTGTGAAAAACTTCAATATTGTAGACTCATGGTGTTGCACTCCACTCAGCTAATTAACCCAAAACACCTGCAAAGGTGTCCTTAGCCTTTAAATGATCTCTCGATCTGGTTCATTAGGCCACACAAGGAGGTTAAGCCACAAAAGGCAATTGCTAAAGAAGCTGGCAGTTCAGAGTTCTGTATATCCAAGCATCTTAATGGAAAGTTGAGTGGAAGGAAAAAATGTGACAGAAAAAGGTGCACAAGCAAAAGGGATAACCGTATTCTTGAAAGGATTGTGAAGCATAGTCCATTCAAGAATTTGGGGGAGATTCACTAAGGAGTGGACTGCGGCTGGAGTCCATGCTTCAAGAGCCACCACACACAGATGTATCTGGGACATGGGCTACAACTGTCGCATTCCTTGTGTAAAGCCAGTCCTGAACCAGAGATAATGTCAGAAGCATCTTACCTGGGCTGAGGAGAAAATGGACTGGACTGTTGCTCAGTGGTCAAAAGTCCTTTTTTCAGATGAAAGTAAATCTTGCATTTCATTTGGAAGTCAAGGTCCCAGAGTCTGGAGGCATAGAATCCAAGTTGCTTCGGGTCCAGTGTGAAGTTTCCAGTCAGTGGTGATTTGGGGAGGCATGTCATCTGCTATAGCATTTGTAAACAATTGTCATATACTGTACAAAGATAACAAAAAACACAAAACCTATAACTTTTTTTAACACATTTCTTAATTCAAATTCTATGCAATATTGCAGAGAGTTATCAGAAATAAATAAAACCAGTTCCAAAATTCTACTGAGAAACCTTCAAGTTGTGTGACTGAAACACTGATCTGTCCACAGTATCAGGCTCCAGAGTAGCACGGTTACATGTTAAAGTAACATGTAGCTGACACCACCAGGCTCCATACTAGATCAATTTCACGTTGCAGATTATGAAACAACTTGGATGTCAAGCTGCCTTTAGCGGTGAACAATTTCTGACATGCTTAAAAGACTGCAATCTGCAAACTAACATCAGTCTTTTCAAAACCAAACCACTTTCACATGATTGAGGATTGTCCTTATCTTGCAGTTAAATCTAACAATGTAGATTGTGAGGCTTTCTATCCCCTGGCACTGTTTGCTTACTCAGTTTTGGGCAGCTACTCTAGCATCACTTATGCTGTGCTACCTGTGCATGCACGCACAGTAGTCTGTCCTGTTAGGTTACAGTGAATGCATGGACTCTCGGAGTGTGTTTCATTTTTTTTTTTGCAAAGTGAGTGACATACTCGATAATTTCAGCTCATACATCATGTTCCAAGGACTTCCTATTTTAAATGCACAGCATTATTTGGAGTGACAGTAAAAAGGTGCATGTTCTTGGGTAGCAGTCATAGCACTGGCCTAAACACTATGCTCAATTTTTTTTTTTTTTTTTTTTTTTTTTATATAAATAACATCTTGCTTGTGGCAGTTGATGTGCATTGTTAGAGAGCAAGTAAGCCACTTTTACTCATTGCGCTACAGCAAAATTCTCATTTTAAAAAATTGGCAAATATTTACAGATCTAGGCACCTAGGAGGTACAACATTCATTTATATAGCACATTTTTATACAAAAAAGTAGCTCAAAGTGCTTTACATAATGAAGACAAGAAAAATAAAAGACGAAAATAAGAAATTAAAATAAGAACATTAGTTAAAACACTAGAATTACCAGAGCCTACGAAAAAACTCGTAGATCCGGCCCACCTTAAATCGCTTCTTAAAACCTTTCTCACCTCTCCGCCAGCGTCTTTTGTCATCTAAATGTACTGATAAAGACAAGCTGCCAGCAGCCGGCTATTCCACCCCCCAACGACTTAGAACGTAAACAAGCTTTTCCCAGCTAATGCCTTGATTGATTATCTGGGAGTGAAGTGGAGTTTTAGAGTAGAAATAATAAGATTGTTATTTGGAACACATGCATTTCATATGTGTTGCATTTCTACAGTAATCTGTGTAAACACATTGTTAAAACAGAAACGGTTTACAATATTCTAGTAGCAAATGACAAAATGTAGGCATAAACTATATAATGTATGAAGCCTGAAGTCCAAATATCAAAGAAACACTTTCACAAAAGGTACAAAAAAAAGCCACCGCCAAAAAAACCCGCCTTAGTGTGAGACATTGACATGACTTAACTATCACTGCTTCCGTGGCGTAACAGTATCAGTCGCTGACTGGGAATCAGAAGGTCATGAGTTCGATCCTGGTCAACTCCCATTTGAGAAGTGTGCTTATTTTCACTATTTTAGAATAAAATGGTACATTTGATTTCAGTCTGTAACAGCCGGTGTAATTTATGATATTTGTAAAGGTTAGGTTTATTTTTTTAAAATTCACTTTTCATTGTCTCAGTCGCGTTCAGGATCCATCCCTACCGCCCCCCACCTGACACTGCTGTTTTTACATAAAGACGCGCTATAGTTCTGCAGTGTATCATGATACATACGACCACGTGTTTTTTTCCCAGGTATTGCCAGTCCCCACGTGTTGCTGTATGCTGTTTCTTTTGTACTCCAGGACATGCAGAGGAAAGCATAGTAAAGAGCAGTAACTTCAGCGCTATATGTGAAAACAGCAGTGTCAGATGGGGAGATGCATAAAGACGCGCTAAAGCTCTGCAGTGTACTTGTGACTGCATTGTCGTACCAATGCTTGCGAACTGAAGTGTCTGCGTGCACTTTTCGTGGCATTATACGTGTATTTTTTGAGCATGCCCATGTAGCTCAAACACAGGAACATATGTTGATGTAAAAGTATAACAACACAAGTGCACTTTTATTCAAGACTATAACTGAAGAAAAAAGAAAGCAAGTTACAGTAGGTGGAATGCTAAGAACTGCTGATTTCCATTCTGTGCTATATAACTGTTAACATTTGAATCTGATGATTGCATATAGCGCTGTCTGATTTAGTGTGCGCAAGAACATGCAGGTGGCCAGTTGCTGAGTGCTACAACGCACATTTTAAAAAAAGAAAGAGACAAATATATGTGACGTCTTGAAGAAATCATTTTATGACGCGAATAGTACCAATCAGAAAACATCATCGAAGTAATGCAATATTATTTGAAAACGAACAGCGTCAGGTTGGGTGTGAAGTTATACTGGCACTGTTTGAGTCAGATCAGAAGCTGAATAAGCTGAAAAAGCTCCTGTTCTGACTCAGTAAAAAAGCATGAATTAATCAACAGAAATAACCGCGATTGACATTTTAAAGTTAACGATTTACAGTGCATACCAATTTATAAATTCAATGTCCGTTTGAGGAAAAAAAAAACACTTTCTTCAAAGCTGGGAATTGAACTCGTGTCTCTGTGGCACAGTAAGGCAGTGGTGCTCCAAGTCAGCAAACCGTCCTTATAACTTATTTTTTCAAGATCCATAACACACAGACAGACAGAGCACTGCGTAATACAGAGACAGACAGGCAGAGATATACAAATAAACAGGGAAGGCACATGTACTGAAAGAAAAAAAAATCAACATGTGCATTGTTTCTGCAACACTGAATGAGCTCACCCGCTCTAACATCACCCCTCCCCTGATCTGACTCTCTAAGTAACAGCGCAAGTACAGACACAAATCAAGTGCATGTGTGTACTGTATAATATTAACAATAAGAGCAGCTTACTACTGAAAACGGCAAATATAGGAGTGAGTGGGGATCGAACCAGGACTCTTGATTACACTTGGTTTGCGTCTGTACTTGCGCTGTTACTTAGAGAGCCAGATCGGGTATATCTCTGCCTGTCTGTCTCTGTATTACGCAGTGCTCTGTCTGTCTGTGTGTTATGGATCTTGAAAAAAATAAGTTATAAGGACAGTTGTTCTTGTTAATTGCAGTCTCAATTGTTAAAAAAATATTTTAAAAGGAGCATCCCACATGAAAATATAACGATCTCATTAACTGACAGTGCATACCAATTTACAAATTTTATGTCCGTTTGAGGTTAAAAAGAAAAAAAAGAAATAACACTTTATCCCCAGCGGGGAATTGAACTCATGTTTGTGAGGCAGAGAAAAGCCACTCGGTCTGAGAGGGAAATCTTAGCGCGCTACGCCACGGAAGCTGTTATATGGTGTGTGAAGCTTTTGTGGAAGTGTTTATTTGATCTTAGGAACTCGGGCTTTACAAATTCTATAGTTTATGCCTACATTTTGTAACATTTATTACTAAAATATGAAAAAGTTTCTGTTTTAGCAATGTGTTTACACAGATTACTGTAGAAACGGATTACGCATGAAATGCTTGTATTCCAAATAGCGATCTATTATTTCTATTCTAAAACTCCAGCAGTTCAGTCACTCCCAGGTAATCAAACAAGGCATGAGCTGGGAAAACTTAGTGAACGTTCTGCGACGGTGGGGGATGGAATAGCCGGCTGTTCGCTGCTCCTCTTAATCGGCACATTTAGAAGACAAAAGAGAGGTGAGAACGGTTTTAAGGTGGGCCGGATCTACGAGGTTTTTCGTAGACTCTGGTAATTCTAGTGTTAACAAAGAAAAAGAGTAAGGTCCAATGGCCAGTGAGGACAGAAAAAAAAAAAAAAAAAACACCAGACGGCTGGAGAAAAAAATAAAATCTGCAGGGGTTCCAGGCCACGAGACCGCCCAGTCCTCTCTGGGCATTCTACCTAACATAAATTAAATAGTCCTCTTTGTATTTAGGGTTCTTGAAAGACTTGATAGGATTAGGGCAAAGTGTGCTTGGTACCTAAGGTAACAAAGCATAATGTGGAGTCCTATGGATTAAGAGTGAGCAAAATTCCTGTTTGATGAGAAACAACTTCAGAGAAACGTGCTTTAAAAAAACCTTTGTTTAAATTAATCTTGCATGTAAACTACAAAATGATAAATCATTCTAACCTAAATCCTTTGAAAATGATGTTCAAATTGCCATTTATTATCATCTTTTTTTGTTAGTGATAGAATTTTTTCTAAGCATTTAGGGGGCTCTGCCCCCTGCTCGCTTCACTCACCAACCCCTGGGTTTGGTTAACTGGATATACAATTTAGAGAGATTATTTTCATAGGAATAGTTACAAATTCATTATTTTCACATTTACTTTAAAACTTCAGTAAAAACAATATTTGGAATTTTCTTCAAGATCGCATTAAATTTTGATGCAGTGTTTGGACTTCCATCGTGACACCACAGTGTGTAACTGCCCGAAAGTGAATATCGTTTCTTTCTCTGTGATAAGTGTGTTCGTGACGATTATCTCTTCGGCAATAATCAGGAAAGCTAGCCTTAGTCATATCTGTTGATTGAAGGAACGCTTTAGGAAATTTTTGTAAACACTTTTTCTTTTGAGTCTCAACATACTGAATCTTTTAAATGTGGTCTGTGAAACATGTGTTTAATGACTTTGTTCCATAATTCAGGATAGGTTTCTCTGTTTGGAATTTCAGCACAGACAAACCGATCTACATCATCCGCAGATAATTTATAAATGTATGTGAGGTAAACCCCGTTTTTGAAATTCTATCGTGTAAATGTATGCTTGAGTTCTTTCAGTAAAACTAAGACTTTCTGATAAAACATTATCTCAAAAAGTCGGAATATCCAGAGCCGATGTAGCCAGTGGCATTGTTCTCAAGAATTGACGGATTTCTGGCCACTGTGGATAGCACGTCATTGTAATAAATAAATCTGGCCGAATGATAGTTCAGGATATTACTATTGCATCATGATATAACTGTTGCAATGCTTTTGAACTACCTTGATATGATGGTAATATTACTGTTTTACCTGTTTTGACTTTGTCTGAACTATTAATACTTGAATTTTGAACGTGATTAATGAGACCTTGCATATGTTCCATTCTAAGTTTTCCTTATTCAGTTTAATAAAGAGACAATTAGCTTCTAATTTTAGATACACAATAGTAATGTAATGTTGCGATAGATGTTGAGATGACAGAAGTGGGTTAAATACATTTATAACGTATCAGTAATTTTGAGCCGAGATATTGTGTGGGATGTTTTTTTCTGAATTTGTGTGTTTTCCTGTTTTGCCATCAAGGAAAAATAGATAGAAATGACAAATCCGTCCTTTGCTTTTGGATATACACAAATATCTACTCTTTGATATCTCCGTCTTTCGAAACCATTACCGCTGACAATTCGTCACATGTTGGTTTATTATAATTGTGACCATGATCTTTCGGATTCATATAGAAATCCAAAAAAATTTTTGTCCGTGTTTTGCAGATAAATTTTGTGTAAGTACAATACTTTTGAACGTATGGATTTGTATCCATTATTGGCTGTATAATTTCTTATACGTCTGATCGTTTAACTCTTTCGCTACTATGTTGCATCGCTTCTCCTTTATCATAAATATAACCCTGACCGAATTATGGTTTCTTCAAAATTAAACTTGTCATAGCTTTAATTGTTGCGGGACCACAGATTCTCATAGCGTGTGGTCCATTATTATTGTGTAAATCTGCGTTTTGAGCATTGAATGATGCAAACAGATTATTGTAGACTGATATTTTGCCTGTAGTGTGTGTGGATTTCACTTTCACCAAACCACAAATCTTTTAGTTCTTGTGGATATGCCTCTTCATTGGGAAGAAACGTTACTTTTCCTTGATGGCAACACAAATTAGACGATCTTCTACAAGTCTCTGACTTGAACTTTAAAGCCTTGGGTGATATGTCAGAAGTATGTAGACAATATCTACATACTTCTGACATATCACCTAAGTTCATATATTCGATCTCTATTCGCTGTTCCATTATTTCACAGAGTAATTTCCATTTGTTAGTGCTAATGCAATCTTTACTATCAATTTTTTTTATACTTTTTAATTTTTACTACTTTCATAATCTGTAACTTGCTCTGCATTTTTGAACGTCTTTACAACGTTCTACTTTGTCTTCTACTCTGTGTTTTATTTCTGACCTTACTTGTACCTGCTAGGTTTTCAGTTCCACCTGTTCTGGGATGATTATTACTTTCCTCTCTTCAGAATTTGCACTTAGATTATTGTTCTTTTTTCTGCAGTCTTTTCTCTACAATGCTTTTAGATCTCTTTTCAACATGCTGCTCTTTCTTCTTCGTTTAGTCGTTGACTTGTCATCTAAAACGAATAAAATTATTGTCCTTTAAAATTATAAGTGCTGAGAGCACAGGAAATGTCTGACAAAAGCATTCACACGACTGAGAGGTTAGATGACCGTGGTCTTGTTTGAAAATTGTTGCAAGTAGGGTGTGACTTGAAAGAATCTAATGGCAAAAGTCACTGTCTCGCAGGACTTGCTTCCAAAGGTTGTAAGTAGTAATAATTCTTTGCATTTATATAGCGCTTTTCTCACTACTTGAAGCGCTCAGCAATTGCAGGTTAAGGACCTTGCTGAAGGGCCCAACAGAGCAGGGTCCCTTTTGGCATTTACGGGATTCGAACCGGAAACCTTCCGATTGGCGTGACTTGAAAGAATCCCATGTTAAGTCTTCGTCTCACAGGACTTCATTCCAAAAATTCATGTCTCGTCCCAAGATTTTTTTTATTATAATAGATATCTAATGTTGCTGAATTCTTAGTTTTACTATCGGTTTATTGTGGTGTTCATTGCATTTTAAAACATTAAAAGCTATATTGTTTATTAAAAAACCACAAGAATGAATAATATCCAGTTTAAATTACATGATTCATCTCCATTGCCGCCTTTTTGTCAGAGAGACAAAAGGAAAAGGTACAATAATTAAAAACTGAAATGTGTGTAACCTACAAGAAAAAATATATTTCAAGACTTTGGATCAACACCTGTCCTCGCTTACTTGTGTAAAGCTTTTGAGCCACCAGCTCAATTGAGGAATAGTACCTTGTCATTTTTGATACAAGTCATAACAGTATATATAATATACATTGTATTTTTTCAATTAGTAAAATATTAAAAATGTGAAATGTTCTGTAATTGAGGATATATACTAATAAAATGGAAACACTAATAAAATTTGTCAAGTCTGGTCTGGTACTCATGAGGAGTATAAGCCAATGGGATTATCCATAGTGTGTCTGTTCTTGAAAATCTGCTGAAGGAGAAAGTTCGGGTTGCCCCTATCAAATAGTTCAAGGATAGCACAGACCCCTAGACATTTCCTGACGACAGATGGCAAATACTAATTTTATATACAGAGTTGAAACTATATGTTGCAAAGACAACTTACCACAGCAAATGTCTGACCATTGTGAAAACTGTTTGCATCAGTTTTTTTTACATAGACCAGCCAAAAAAAAAATTGTCCAAAGTCATATCAGTGACAGTAAATGTTTTAGCATCCCAAGCTAATTTGAGACAGAATATATAAAAAAAATCAAATGATTCGTAACATCAACCACCAGTCAGTTCTTTTAAATGACCCTGACATGAATGTCCAGTCGTATGGTGCAATCTGACTTCCTAATGAGGACAAACTAATCAGCAGGAATGACATTGGAGCATTGCACCAGTCACAGTAGCTGCTGCTTCCTTGATCGCTAAATGTGCAATGTGTTTGCATATAAATGTATATTCTAGGAATTCTGATGTATGTTCTTGTATATAATTTTCAATCGCTGCTTAATGTGCTTCATACTCCTAATGGATACTTGTTTCATGTATGATGAGGACAAAGGGATAAATATATATAATTATCCAATGCAAAAATTCAGAATTGTAATGTACTTTGGCATTGCTCTACTGTAGATTGCCTTGCAGACTCACTCTTACTTTCTTTATAGCAGACATGTATATTTTTTAATTTAATTTTTTTTTGGTATTATAGATTAACTACTTCTTGATCAAGTGTTCAAAAGACCACCATTATTTATTACATATTCTTAATTTCAAAAGTGTGCACATAGTTGTGGATTGCAAAAATCTGTAACGAATTGGACCCAATGTTCTGAAAAGTGCCAGATGCTACCGTTCACCTTCCTAACTCTAAGGCAACTAGTAAAAGGCTAATATTACTCCCTGATGCACTCTGCTGTATTTCCACTTTTTGAGATAACCAGCTCTAAATGGTTTAGTAAATAATAATAATATATAAAAAAAAATATGGCATATGCAAAAATACCGTTGTAAGGCAATTTTAGTAAGCAGAAATATACAAAAAGAAAGACATGAAAGACAGCAATGATCCCCCCTCAAAATATACAGTAATCCTCTTTACGTGTAAATGGAAATATATACAGAAGAAAACACACCCCTAGCCCCTTCCAAAGTCCAACAACAACAACATTTGTTTATATAGCACATTTTCATACAAAAAGTAGCTCAAAGTGCTTTACATAATGAAGAAAAGAAAAATAAAAGAAAAAATAAATTAAAATAAGGCAACATTAGTTAACATAGAAAAGGAGTAAGGTCCAATGGCCAGGGTGGACAGAAAAAACAAAAAAAAAAAAAAACTCCAGAAAGCTGGAGAAAAAAATAAAATCTGTAGGGGTTCCAGGCCACGTGACTGCCAAGTCCCCTCTGGGCACACACACTAGTCTAAAGTTCAAGTTGACTGTTTTTAACAGGTAAATGATTTATAGATGCCAGCCAACCCAAAAGTTGAAGTCTTAAATACAAAATGATTTCAGTCAGTACTGCGCTATTTATTTAAAAAAAAAAAAAAAAAAAACTTCAAGTTCGATGAAGTCCATTCGTTGTAACAGAATGCAGGATTCACGTTCCTGGAGACTAATGCTGACCTCCACCTATCTAGACGGGTCTTTTGAATCTGCAGAACCTTTTTTTCATAGCCAATGCAGTTGCTGATGAGATTTTTTTTTTTTTTACCCCCCACCCAATAGCAGCTCCTCCTCCTCCTTCTAATTTATGCAGATTCCCTTTTAAAACCTAGAAGTTCCACTTTCAGGGGTGCCACACTGTCCATCACTTGAATATTCCTATGTATGGGCTGTGTTAGTGCCCGTACAGGCAGACCACACAGGTCATGAAAAAACACATGACATTTTCTATATGGTGGTGCTACAAAGCACTAGGCATTTGTGGAACTGATTGAACCCCGATTGGGGAAAAAGGGGCTTACTCCACAAGGTCTGAATTTCATAAGCAGACTTTGGAATACTCGCTGGTTACTGTAGCAGAAACGTTGACAAAGCTAATAGACGGAAAGTAGCATTTTGATTTTGGTATCTGCTAACAAATTTATTTTTCTATTGTATGTTAATTTGGAGTAAATATAAAGTCAGAAGCAAGATATGTTAGTATCCATATTACTAACCGAGAATGCTAAACCGGATGATGAACGCAGGCACATCCGGCAATGGGCCGTAGCTGCAAAAAGACGTACTGCGCAGGCGCAAAAAGAGTCCGCGAGAGTCGGCTGAGGAGCCGAGAAAGGCGGACAAAAGAGGGCGAGAGAGGCGGACAAGACCACAGAAAAAAGGAGTGAGCACAGGAAAAATGGAGAAATGAGGAAACGCAGGCAAAGCACGAAACACATTGCACACGAAACTAGACCCAAAAAAAAAAAAAAAAAAGAGGGTCGCGCACAACAGCAAGGCACCCCCCCCCCTACAGGCACCGGACGGGACACACACCAAGAGGGGGATTCAACAAGCCCATGGAACACAAAAAAAAGAACACAAAACCACCCCACAGACCCTACAAGCAAGGGATGGGACACACACAAAGAGGGGGATTCAACAAGACACAGGAACACAAAAAGAAAGAAGACGCTCGCACGACAACAATCCTCAACATCCCCCCCCCCACACACACACATCCATAAGAAGTGACACCCAAAGCCACATATTCTAAAGTGAACATCAACACCTTCACACTAGACAGCATAGGTGTCAGCATTGGTGGATCTCCTTACAATAAAGCACTATTAACCGTTCAACTGCAGAAAAGGAAACATATTAACAGTGACCGCGATCCTCCTTATTACTTATCCATATTTCGCATGCTGAGAAAGAAACAAGTCATGAATACACGGTCACGGGTACAAAACGAAAAGGAAAGGATAACAGGAACAAACACACGAACACGAAAGAAACAACAAAATAGACGGCTATGCAGCATAGGTGGATCTCATTACAATAAGGCACTATTAACCGTTCAACCGCAGAAAAGGCTCCATATTAACTGAGTGCAATACTCCTTATTACTTATCCATATTTCTAAAAGAAAAAATGACTCGACTCCAAAAACGCAAAGCTCAACTAAAGCTTCTAACTAACGATGTACCTAAAAGTAAAAACTTTATGAACTGCATTAGATCCTACAATAGTTCATTTAATATGCACAAATCTACATCCTAGGTCCACATGACGCAAACTATCAATCAAAGTGCTGCATCGCAACAGGCACGGATTCAAAACGAAACACCTCCCGTCTCAGACATACGTTAATGGCAGCGAAGGCTACAACGGGCTTCTCACACAGCACAGGCAAATCGATTACAGCTCCAAAACAACACGTCCCAAATACTACACATGCAACAACGCGCCTCTCAAACGGCACAAGCAAAACATACACCAGGAAAATTCATTCGGATTAATGAATGTCATTTGCAATCACTGTCATTCAGTTCACTTCCCTGAAGAAACAACTGGCAATACAAGTAATACATTTACACGTTGTTGTCAAAAGGGTCAAATTAGACTGCCTTCTTTACATTCATATACTGAATATCTACAGAAGCTTATAACTGATGATGTACCTGAAAGTGAAATCTTTATCAACTACATTAGATCCTACAAATCGGAATCCACTATGAACATTAACGGTGGCACTGCACGTGACATCCGTCTTAAAAAAAATGTTGTTTATTGATGAATGTTCAATGGCATGAACAAACGTTTATGAATAATAATATTCGATTTGGAGGAAAGGTACTTTTATGAGGAGGAGATTTTAGACAGTGATTAGCTATTCTTCCAGATGCCATGCACTCAGCTATTGTTCAGTGCACCTTAAAATACGCAGACAATTGGCATTGCTTTCAAAAGATACAGTTAGTAAAAAAGATACGATGTCCAGAACCAGATCATAACAATTGCTTATTACAACTGAGAGATGGTACACTCACCAATACAGATGGACTTCAGCCACATATTATTACAATTCCTCAAGCCTTTATCTGCGACGACTTAGTTACAGACAGATTTGGAACAGCAATCTCATTAGACTAAATGCCCCTTTTAACACAACGCACTATATTATGTCCAAAAAATATTAATGTGGAAAACATAAATACCCAAGTCATTCCATTACTTCCTGGAAAGACACAACTCTTTCTAAGCTCTGACAAACTTGACTCTGATCACAACAATAACCATCTTAAATGACCTTACAAGTTCTGAGCTGGAACTACCTTTTACACTTAAACGGCGTGTACAAAGAAATTTTCAAATAAACCTTTACACTGTGCCACACACTTTATTGTTTGCTTTCTATTTGCATCATCTACACCGTCACACTATTCTATATCTCATTCATACATCACGCTCTTTGTCATTCCCAACACCAGGGGTTGGCGAGCGAAGCGAGCAGGGGGCGGAGCCCCCTAGTTGTTTATAATCAAGGAGCCCTTCACGTGTATGGGGTTTTGTATGTCTTTTCACCTAAATTTACAGGTTGATTACTGGGCTTTTTCTAGTCTTGTCAATATGTCATTAAACCAGCTATTTACAAATTGGTTACTGGGATATTGTCATTGTGGTACAGGAGGTACTGTGTTTTTAGGCATTTTTAAATGGTCCAGTGTAGCTTTGAATTTCACTTTACTCAGTACTTGGGTTTGGAGCTGAAACAACTGTTCATTTTAGACTTAAAGTTTTACTTATAAACCTGGATCATGACAACCAGCACTTTAAGATACACCTGCACTAAGGGAAAACTGCCTCCGTGTGTCTCCCGCTGTCTAAATCCCCTTGAAATATATTTTCATAGCTAAGCAGAGTTTTATTTATTAACACACAGAGCTTCACAAAACTATAGTACATAAACATTCTGAATTTAGTTTTCAAAGGAAGAAGGCTTGCAGCAGTTGCCATGTGACGCATTGGTCACCATGACAACACCATTGTAGAGTGCACATGTGCATGCATATTTTAGAATGCAGACACTGTTATTTGTTAATTGGTGGTATCTCAATATGCCACATTCACCAAATTTAGTAGTGCTAAATTTATTCTTTTTATTTCCATAATAGCAGGCCATTTATTGTTGGTACATTCACATGCCTATCTGTACTAGAAGAAACTTTTAAGAGTGGATACTTGTGGTGGATACTAGCATTGCAAATGCTTGGTTGAGTTCAAAAGATAAATTGTTAATAAAGTCCATTAGCATATGGATTCATTTGAAAATGCTTTTAATCCAATGCAAACTGCTTGACATTTCTGCAGAAAAAAAATCAATGAAGTATTGTTGTTTATTTTCATTAATCACACTGTTAACTGTGTATGGTGTGTTGTACCTGCTGGGGGAGTAATGAGTTTTGTGTGATTATTTTTATTAACTGAAACAGGAGTTTTCAGGGTAACTGATGGTAAAGTGTTCCATATTTAGCAAAGAGCATTTCTTCTAAGCAAAAAGTGTTCTGAAATATGTAAACTTGATGTACCAGATTTTGGGTGGTACACTCGGATTATGATATGCTCTTTACATAGGCTACAGCAGCATCATCCCACATACAGATAAAACATGGCCCAATTTCTTGGTGTCCTATGACTTAATTCCCTTGATGTTTGTTTAATGGTCTTATTTTCCCTTAAGTCAGCAGCACACTGCACACTTTCTAATTGAAGGGAAAGATGGGCTTACCAGCTGTAGTTGCTGGAGCTCTTTGCCTTGCTTCTTGTCTGACTACATGAATAGGACTCTCAGGGGGAAAAAGAGGTTACATGACTCCGTGCAGACTTCTGCACAGGTTCGCATTTCCAAACCTTCATGAGCTCAATAACATGCTTTATAACCAACCACATGATTCATGTATGTAGCTGCAATTTCACTCCTTGTTTTTTCCAGTGCTGTTGTGATACAATAAACATTAGACCTCAGACAGACTAGTCTCTTCTGTTTGTGTGTTATAATACCTCTTTGTATGTATTATTTCCAGGTGAGCAGTTATTGGTTGTCAACTCTTGCACATACATTATCCTGCACCTATGACTTAAGACTAATCAAACTTTTTTTTGGTTTAGTCATGTCGAATTGCAGACAGGTCTGACCGAGTTGGTAGGGCTCTTGAATTACATGATGGTTGGTTCCCGGTTGGTTGTTTGGTTCCCCTGCATGTAGGCCCTCCAAACTGCAGGGAAAAACCTGGGGGTTGGTGGCAGAATTGGCACTCCAGCCACCATAAAAAACCTTACACTGTTCCACTCCATCTGAACTAGTGTGGTGCTGAGGTGTTACCCATTACATGGCTGCACTCGGGTCCTAATCTGGGATCCTGATTTGATTTGTCATGTGGTGGTGGATGCGGCAATGCGTTGTATCAGCATGTACTCCTAACCTCCTCTCTGGTTCCCAGAGTGTTTCACTACTGCTCTTGACTTGCAAGTAAGGTTAGGTAAATTTAAGTAAGCAAACCAAAAATCCCTGGAAAAGTTGTGTAGTGTGATGGGGGATCTGGATGTGTGTGAAAAGTGAGTGTGACTGAACCATGGAGTCAAAATAAGGACTGAGTTGTATACATTTCCTTGTAGTCCAGGCCCAAATGTTTCGGTATTCGGTGGTGGTTATTACCTTTGTATAGTGGCATAGAGTTTTAGTTGTATTTTGGAAACCTTGTCATCTTGAGCTTTCTGAATATTAATAGATGAGGAAGAATAAAATTAATTTTACTTTAATAATATTTAGTCTTTGTAGTTGCAGTTTTGTTTAAGTGCATGATATGTACAAGATAATATATCTGAAATCTGTACTTTTTTTGGTTTCCCAAGAGTGCATAAAATATATGCTTCAACTTGTGTTACTCAACCATTTGGTAAATGACGAGTCTTCCGTAGAGCCATTCAGACTCTTAACATATTATAATATATGTTAATAAGTAATTATATATTTTTTGTATTGGTGTAGACTCCTGAAGAACTGGATGATTCTGATTTTGAGACTGATGACCTTGAGACCAGGAGCAGGACGAGCGTCCGCACAGAAGACGATCAGCTGATTGCTGGACACAGTGCAAGGGTAAGAATTTATTAACATTAACATATACAGGACACATGTTAAAAGCTTCTGTACTAAACTGTCTTGAAAACAGTGCAGGGGTTACGGGTTGCGAATCCTACAGTAGTTGCTGTAATGTTTATCCATACTTCATATGCATTGTGCAGTAGATGTTAAAGTTGTGAATTGCTTTCACATGTAAAATGTTTAGAACTTTGAATGTCTAGTAATGAGAACATGGAACTAATGGTACAGTGGCTGAAGTTAAAGATGTATAAAACCTCTTACACAGTACCAATTGCATTTTCACATTAAGTATCCAAATTTTGATACCGTCAAACCTCCTCCCTATTTTACCTCGGTATACGGTATTACCGTGAATAATAAAAAAAAATGTGACGTAAGGCTCAGACAGCGTCACCAAACTGTTGGCTTGTGCCTAAACCGTTCAGAAACTGAATATCAAACTGAATATCAAACACTAATACTGAAACAATAACAAAATAACATGCAGAACAATATTAACAACTTTTATTAGCAACAAATAGCAGTTTATAAAAAAGTGCAAATACAACAGTCAAACAGAATTAAATTAACATAAACATCCAGAACAGTTTTCGCGCGGAGACGTGCACACAAATAAATTAAATTAAATCACACCGCCTGAACATCTTTTAATAACAAAGAGCAGCTTATAAAAAAGTGCAAATAGACCCACAACAGTCAACCAGAGTTGAATTAACATAAACATCATCCATATTATAAAACGTATTGCAAAGCAATAGTCCTAAACAAAAACTTTTTTCCAGTCTTCTTTCCAATATTGTTTTTAACGTAAACCAAATAAAAATACCGGAATCAATTAAATAAATAAAAATAAACACAGTGTGAATAGGAACAAATGGCAAGTGGTATCAATCTAGTCAAGATTTTTCACTAGAAAAACCATTATGTTTACTTTGTCCGGCTTTAACAGGGCACGTTGTGGACCGACAACTTTACCTGCAGTGCTGAAAACCCGCTCCGATGGTGTGCTTGTGGCACAGACGCACAGGTACTTTTGTGACATCTGGGGAAAACGCCCGGCAGCATTTTTCCACCAAAGAAGTAGCTCCTCGTCTCCTTAAGTAACTGGCTCCAAACAGTAGGCTGTTATTTCAGCTCTGACTCGGTCCTCTACGGTGCCGATGCCGACAGGACCTGCCATTGCATCAGATTTTTTTTGCAGCATACTTCCCAGAATCATCTTTTTTCATGAGGGTGCAGGTTGCGCCTCTCCCTCTTCCACTCTGATGGCCACTGGACCTGCTGCCTCTAAGCTCACGATCTCAGCCTGTAATTCAGCCTTGGTCTCAGCCAATGCGTTGTCATCCGTCTCATATCCTCCACGGTAACGAGGGTCGAGGAAAGTGCATTTTCGCAATATTTTGCGCACTGAATTGGATTCATACTTGGCCTCCAGCTTTGTTAGAATTCCAGTTTTGATTGACTTTGTTAGCTGGAGGTCATTTTCTGACACAGCCAACACATTGTCCCTGCAGAGCTGTAGTATGGGGAGGATACAGGAACTGGTCACATAATTTTCTCCTGACAAAATATCAGTGAAGTCACCGACTGGTTTCAGTGCTTCGTGAACAGCTTTCAAGACGTCCATGTCCTGCCAGGTCAGGGACAGGCTGCTCCTTCTGTCATCAGACAGGACGTGTCTGATCGCTTGGGCCTGCTCAAGGATGCGCTCCACCATTGCCAGTTTGGAGCCCCAGCGAGTTGCGCAGTCCTGCCGACAGATGGATGGATGAATTAATTAATGAATGATGAATAAACGATTAAATGAATGAATAGGCCTAAATAAACGAATAAATAGGCCTAAATAAACGAATGAATGAATAAATAAGTCCATTAATGTATATTATTCCATTTGGTCAAATTTGCATGCACATTTATTTTAGGCTAAATAAGTCCCTTATGCGCATCAAGCCTGCATTTATTTGATAAAAAATTCAGGAAAAAAATTACAATTTAAAAAATGGTTTTCTATTTTAATATAGCCTACTGTTCAATATAATTTATTTATGTGATGCAAAGCATATATATATATATATATATATATATATATATATATATATATATAATATGCCCCTTTTTTTATATTTGAGCCCCTGAGAAACACTCTGCACGTTTTATGCTTACCGTTATGAGACTATGTTTTGGGAGTCCCAAGTCCACTTGCTTCTTGTGGAGTTCATGCTTATGTTGCCAGCTGTGTGAAAAGGCCCCGACAATATTATGGCATAGTCCGAGGGCGCGCTCGGTTTTTTGCCTCTGGTCATGCAATCCATTTGTGACAGCCAAGTTTAGATTGCGACCGAAGCAGTATAGCCACGGCCAATGCAGGGACCTGATTGCGGCATGAATGTTGGCAGCGTTGTCAGTGGTTATGGCTGAAAGTTTTTTCTCGTCAAGTTGCCATTCCTGAAGTGCAGCTCTGAGCGCAGCAGCAAGATTGTCTGCTGTATGACTCTCAGGAAAATACGTAGTTTGGAGGCATTTGGATTCAAGTTTCCAGTCAGGTGTAATAGTATGGACAGTCAGAGACATATATGGTGTCATGTTAACTGACGACCACATGTCAGTTGTTAAGGAATAACTGTCTGCCGCTGACAGCAGCACTTGAACATTGTCTCTAACTTTACTATATAAATGTGGGACGGCTGTTTGTGAGAAATATTTCCGTCCAGGCAGCTCGTACTGGGCATCTAGGACCTTTACCATGTCCGTAAAGGACTTTTTTTCCACTGCATGGAAAGAGACCATTTCCTTTGCCAAGTATTTTGTCACTGCATCAGTACAGGTTTTCCAACGGACACTGTCCCTTTTGTACTTTGTTGCTTTCCCGAAGGCCCCCATTATCGTCGGCTGCGTACTGGCGGTGGACCTAGATGTTGTTGGTCCTGCATCGGGAGGCGTTGAAACTGTTGCACTAAGTGAACTCGGGTCCATCCTTGCAGCAGTGAGTGGATGGTGGTTTCGTATATGCGACCTTAGGTTCGAGGTATTTCCATCTCTCGCGGTCACCTTTTTGTTGCACAATTTGCAAATTGCCTCGTCCGTATTTACCGCCCCTCCCTTCTCGTTCGGTCGAAACCCGAAATACTACCAAAATGCAGAAGTTGTGTTCTTTTTCGAGACCAGGTCACTTGGTGCGCGACTCGCCATCTTCCCCCACCTCTCTCTTTCTCCTCCACGCTGTCACGTCATGACAACCATGCATACGCATTTTTAGGCATTAAATAAATTTATATTTAATATTTAATCCTTGTCTCCAATATAAGTGCATTGTTTTTATGATGGTATAACGGTATTGAAACTGATACCGTTGCTATTTTTAGATACCGTATTACCGCCCAAGCCTAATATATATATATATATATATATATATATATATCATGACTGTAGACAAGTAACTGATGTTTTTAAGCCAAACTTATCTAATGTAATGTCAACCAGTAAAAGCATTCACAAACCCAAGGTACCCCAACTATGCTAAAAATAGTCATGGTTACAGTATACTTAGTGCAGAGAGTAGCGTGACAAACTGCTGGTTTGGAGGTTTTACTTTTGGTTCCAGTTACTGTTACGTCATGAGCACACCTGCCAGTGGTGGTTGCTGCTTCTCTCTCATCCAAGTTAAATGTTCTATTGAAGCAGGAGGCTGTTTTAATGTTAGTGTCAGCAGATTTCTTCTGCACCAATTGATTGCAAAGACTTGTGAAAGTAGAAAATAAAGCAATGCCACATATGGCTTTGCAACCAGTAGATTTGCTCTTTTCTGAAAAATTGAATTCTTTGTCAAGATCAAACCTTCATTATTCTAAGAGAAATTGCTTTGAAGAAAGTAGTAAGAATATAAAGCAGTGGATAGATATAGATATACAGTAATCCCTCCTCCATCGCGGGGGTTGCGTTCCAGATCCACCCGTGAAATAAGAAAATCCGCGAAGTAGAAACCATATGTTTATATGGTTATTTTTATATTGTCATGCTTGGGTCACAGATTTGCGCAGAAACACAGGAGGTTGTAGAGAGACAGGAACGTTATTCAAACACTGCAAACAAACATTTGTCTCTTTTTCAAAAGTTTAAACTGTGCTCCATGACAAGACAGAGATGACAGTTCTGTCTCACAATTAAAAGAATGCAAACATATCTTCCTCTTCAAAGGAAACAGAGGAAGCAAACAAATCAATAGGACTGTTTGGCTTTTAAGTATGCGAAGCACCGCCGGTACAAAGCTGTTGAAGGCGGCAGCTCACACCCCCTCTGTCAGGAGCAGGGAGAGAGAGAGAGCCTGAGAAAAACAGTCAAAAATCAATATGTGCCCTTTGAGCTTTTAAGTATGCGAAGCACCGTGCAGCATGTCGCTTCACTAAGCAGCTGCACACAGAAGGTAGCAACGTGAAGATAATCTTTCAGCATTTTTAGACGAGCGTCTGTATCGTCTAGGTGTGCGAACAGCCCCCCTGCTCACACCCCCTACGTCAGGATCACAGAAAGTCAGCGCGAGAGAGAAAGTAAGTTGGGTAGCTTCTCAGCCATCTGCCAATAGCGTCCCTTGTATGAAATCAACTGGGCAAACCAACTGAGGAAGCATGTACCAGAAATTAAGACCCATTGTCCTCAGAAATCCGCGAACCAGCAAAAAATCTGCGATATATATTTAAATATGCTTACATATAAAATCCGCGATAGAGTGAAGCCACGAAAGGCGAAGCACGATATAGCGAGGGATCACTGTACAGTGCATCCAGAAAGTATTCACAGCGCATCACTTTTTCCACATTTTGTTATGTTACAGCCTTATTCCAAAATGGATTAAATTCATTTTTTTCCTCAGAATTCTACACACAACACTCCATAATGACAACATGAAAAAAGTTTACTTGAGGTTTTTGCAAATTTATTAAAAATAAAAAAGCTGAGAAATCACATGTACATAAGTATTCACAGCCTTTGCTCAATACTTTGTCGATGTACCTTTGGCAGCTATTACAGCCTCAAGTCTCAAGTCCAGCTCTAGGAAGAGTCCTGGTGGTTTCAAACTTTTTCCACTTAACGAATGATGGAGGCCACTGTGCTCATTGGGACCTTCAAAGCAGCAGAAATTTTTCTGTAACCTTCCCCAGATTTGTGCCTCGAGACAATATAGTGTCGGAAGTATACAGACAATTCTTTTGACTTCATGCTTGGTTTGTGCTCTGACATGAACTGTCAACTGTGGGACCTTTATATAGACATGTGTGTGCCTTTCCATATCATGTTCAATCAACTGAATTTACCACAGGTGGACTCCAATTAAGCTGCAGAAACATCTCAAGGATGATCGGGGGAAACAGGATGCACCTGAGCTCAATTTTGAGCTTCATGGCAAAGGCTGTGAATACTTATGTACATGTGCTTTCTCAATTTTTTTATTTTTTATAAATTTGCAAAAACCTCAAGTACACTTTTTTCACGTTGACATTATGGGGTGTTGTGTGTAGAATTATGAGGAAAAAAATTAATTTAATCCATTTTGGAATAAGGCTGTAACATAACAAAATGTGGAAAAAGTGATGCACTGTGAATTCTTTCCGGATGCACTGTATAGTTAGATGTATAGAGAGAGAGAGAAAAAAAATATATATACAGTACTGTGCAAAAGTTTTAGGCAGGTGTGAAAAAATGTTGTAAACAAAGAATGCTTTCAAAAATATAAATGTTTATTGTTATCAATTTACAAAGTGCAAAGTGAGCGAACAAAAGAAAAATCTAAATCAAATCAATATTTGGTGTTACTACCTTTTGCCTTCAAACCAGCATCAATTCTTATAGGTACACTTGCACAAAGTCAGGGATTTTGTAGGATTATAGTCAGGTGTATGATCAACCAATTATACCAAACAGGTGCTAATGATCATCAGTGTCACACGTAGGTTGAAACAGTCATTAACTGAAACAGAAACAGCTGTGTAGGAGGCTTAAAACTGGGTGAGGAACAGCCAAACTCTGCTACCAAGGTGAGGTTGTGGAAGATAGTTTCATGTCATGGCAAGATTGAGCACAGCAACAAGACACAACGTAGTTATACTGATCAGCAATGTCTCTCCCAGACAAAGATTTCAAAGCAGACTGGGGTTTCAAGATGTGCTGTTCAAGCTCTTTTGAAGAAGCACAAAGAAACGGGCAGTGTTGAGGATCGTAGACGCAGTGGTCGACCAAGGAAACTTAGTGAAGCAGATGAGACACATCAAGCTTATTACCCTTCGAAATCAGATGTCCAGCAGTGCCATCAGCTCAGAACTGGCAGAAACCAGTGGGACCCAGGTATACCCATCTACTGTCTGGAGAAGTCTGGCCAGAAGTGGTCTTCATGGAAGAGTTGTAGCCATAAAGCAATACCTCAGATGTGGAAACAAGGCCAAGCGACTCAAGTATGCACAAAAACATATGAATTGGGGTGCAGAAAAATGGCAGCAGGTGCTCTGGACTGAGGAGTCAAAATTTGAAATATTTGGCTGTAGCAGAAGGCAGTTTGTTTGTCGAAGGGCTGGAGAGCGGTACAATGATGAGTGTCTGCAGGCAACAGTGAAGCATGGTGGACAGGTTCCTTGAACGTTTGGGGCTGCATTTCTGCAAATGGAGTTGGAGATTTGGTCAGGATTAATGGTGTTCTCAATGCTGAGAAATACAGGCAGATACTTATCCATCATGCAATACCATCAGGGAGGTGTATGATTGGCCCCAAATTTATTCTGCAGCAGTACAACGACCCCATACATACAGCCAAAGTCATTAAGAACTATCTTCAGCGTAAAGAAGAACAAGAAGTCCTGGAAGTGATGGTATGGCCCCCACAGAGCCCTGATCTCAACATCGAGTGTGTCTGGGATTACATGAAGAGACAGAAGGATGTGAGGAAGCCTACATCCACAGAAGATCTGTGGTTAGTTCCCCAAGATGTTTGGAACAACCTACCAGCCGAGTTGCTTCAAAAACTGTGCAAGTATACCTAGAGGAATTGATGCTGTTTTGAAGGCAAAGTGTGGTCACACCAAATATTGATTTGATTTAGATTTCTTTTGTTCATTCACTGCATTTTGTTGATTGATGAAAATAAATGATTAACACTTCCATTTTTGAAAGCATTCTTTGTTTACAGCATTTTTTCACACCTGCCTAAAACTTTTGCACAGTACTGTGTGTGTGTGTGTGTGTGTGTGTGTGTGTGTATGTATATATATATATATATATATATATATATATAATAAATATATACAGTGCATCCGGAAAGTATTCACAGCACATCACTTTTTCCACATTTTGATGTTACAGCCTTATTCCAAAATGGATTAAATTCATTTTTTTCCTCAGAATTCTACACACAACACCCCATAATGACAACGTGAAAAAAGTTTACTTGGTTTTTGCAAATTTATTAAAAATAAAAAAACTGAGAAATCACATGTACATAAGTATTCACAGCCTTTGCTCAATACTTTGTCGATGCACCTTTGGCAGCTATTACAGCCTCAAGTCTTTTTGAATATGATGCCACAAGCTTGGCACACCTATCCTTGGCCAGTTTCACCCATTCCTCTTTGCAGCACCTCTCAAGCTCCATCAGGTTGGATGGGAAGCGTCGGTGCACAGCCATTTTAAGATCTCTCCAGAGATGTTCAATCGGATTCAAGTCTTGGCTCTGGCTGGGCCACTCAAGGACATTCACAGAGTTGTCCTGAAGCCACTCCTCTGATACCATGGCTGTGTGCTTAGGGTCGTTGTCCTGCTGAAAGATGAACCGTTGCCCCAGTCTGAGGTCAAGAGCTCTCTGGAGCAGGTTTTCATCCAGGATGTCTCTGTACATTGCTGCAGTCATCTTTCCCTTTATCCTGACTAGTCTCCCATCCCCACAGCATGATGCTGCCACCACCATGCTTCACTGTAGGGATGGTATTAGCCTGGTGATGAGCGGTGCCAGGTTTCCTCCAAACGTGACGCCTGGCATTCACACCAAAGAGTTCAATCTTTGTCTCATCAGACCAGAGAATTTTCTTTCTCATGGTCTGAGAGTCCTTCAGGTGCCTTTTGGCAAACTACAGACGGGCTCCCATGTGCCTTTTACTAAGGAGTGGCTTCCGTCTGGCCACTATACCATACAGGCCTGATTGGTGGATTGCTGCAGAGATGGTTGTCCTTCGTGAAGGTTCTCCTCTCTCCACAGAGGACCTCTGGAGCTCTGACAGAGTGACCATCGGGTTCTTGGTCACCTCCCTGACTAAGGCCCTTCTCCCCCGATCGCTCAGTTTAGATGGCCAGCCAGCTCTAGGAAGAGTCCTGGTGGTTTCGAACTTCTTCCACTTACGGATGATGGAGGCCACTGTGCTCATTGGAACCTTCAAAGCAGCAGGAATTTTTCTGTAACCTTCCCCAGATATGTGCCTCGAGACAATCCTGTCTCGAAGGTTTACAGACAATTCCTTTGACTTCATGTCAGAGCACAAACCAAGCATGAGCTGTCAACTGTGGGACCTTATATAGACAGGTGTGTGCCTTTCCAAATCATGTCCAATCAACTGAATTTACCACAGGTGGACTCCAGTGAAGCTGCAGAAACATCTCAAGGATGATCAGGGGACACAGGATGCACCTGAGCTCAATTTCGAGCTTCACAGCAAAGGCTGTGAATACTTATGTACACGTGCTTTCTCAATTATTTTATTTTTAATAAATTTGCAAAAATCTCAAACTTTTTTCACGTTGTCATTATGGGGTGTTGTGTGTAGAATTCTGAGGGAAAAAAAATGAATTTAATCCATTTTGGAATAAGGCTGTAACATAACAAAATGTGGAAAAAGTGATGCGCTGTGAATACTTTGTATAATATATATATGTGTGTATATAATGTGTGTGTGTGTGTGTATGTGTATATACAGTGGGGCAAGAAAGTATTTAGTCAGCCACCAATTGTGCAAGTTCTCCCACTTAAAAAGATGAGAGAGGCCTGTAATGTTCATCATAGGTATACCTCAACTATGAGAGACAAAATGAGAAAAAAAAAATCCAGAAAATCATTGTCTGATTTTTGAAGAATTTATTTGCAAATTTTGGTGGAAAAAAGTATTTGGGCAATAACAAAAGTTCATCTCAATACTTTGTTATATACCCTTGTTGGCAATGACAAAGGTCAAACGTTTTCTGCAAGTCTTCACAAGGTTTTCACACACTGTTGATGGTATTTTGTCCCATTCCTCCATGCAGATCTCCTCTAGAGCAGTGATGTTTTGGGGCTGTCGCTGGGCAACACGGACTTTCAGCTCCCTCCAAAGATTTTCTGTGGGGTTGAGATCTGGAGACTGGCTAGGCCACTCCAAGACCTTGAAATGCTTCTTATGAAGCCACTCCTTCGTTACCCGGGCGGTGTGTTTGGGATCATTGTCATGCTGAAAGACCCAGCCACGTTTCATCTTCAATGCCCTTGCTGATGGAAGGAGGTTTTCACTCAAAATCTGACGATACATGGCCCCATTCATTCTTTCCTTTACACGGATGTCGTCCTGGTCCCTTTGCAGAAAAACAGCCCCAAAGCATGATGCTTCCACCCCCATGCTTTACAGTAGGTATGGTGTTCTTTGGATGCAACTCGGCATTCTTTCTCCTCCAAACACGACGAGTAGAGTTTTTTACCAAAAAGTTCTATTTTGGTTTCATCTGACCATATGACATTCTCCCAATCCTTTTCTGGATCATCCAAATGCTCTCTAGCAAACTTCAGAGGGGCCTGCACATGTACTGGCTAAAGCAGGGGGACACATCTGGCACTGCAGGATTTGAGTCCCTTGCGGCATAGTGTGTTACTGATGGTAGCCTTTGTTACTTTGGTCCCAGCTCTCTGCAGGTCATTCACTAGGTCCCCCCGTGTGGTTCTGGGATTTTTGCTCACCGTTCTTGTGATCATTTTGACCCCACGGGGTGAGATATTGCGTGGAGCCCCAGATCGAGGGAGATTATCAGTGGTCTTGTATGTCTTCCATTTTCTAATAATTGCTCCCACAGTTGATTTCTCCAT